>NC_092577.1:28201897-28261897 GCF_037975245.1 Apostichopus japonicus
AAAGTCTAATATAGCTTGTAGTGCAAGATAAGGTACTCATAATCGGGCATTATGAAAGTCTAATATAGCTTGTAGTGCAAGATAAGGTACTTATACTCGGACATTTTGAAAGTATAATATAGCTTGTAGTGCAAGATAAGGTACTCATACTCGGACATTATGAAAGTCTAATATAGCTTGTAGTGCAAGATAAGGTACTCATATTTGGACATTATGAAAGTCTAATATAGCTTGTAGTGCAAGATAAGGTACTCATATTCGGACATTATGAAAGTCTAATATAGCTTGTAGTGCAAGATAAGGTACTCATACTCGCGCATTTTTAAAGTCTAATATAGCTTGTAGTGCAAGATAAGGTACTCATATTCGGGCATTATGAAAGTCTAATATAGCTTGTAGTGCAAGATAAGGTACTCATACTCGGGCATTTTGAAAGTATAATATAGCTTGTAGTGCAAGATAAGGTACTCATACTCGGACATTATGAAAGTCTAATATAGCTTGTAGTGCAAGATAAGGTACTCATACTCGGACATTATGAAAGTCTAATATAGCTTGTAGTGCAAGATAAGGTACTCATACTCGGGCATTATGAAAGTCAAATATAGCTTGTAGTGCAATGTAAGGTACTCATACTCGGGCATTATGAAAGTCTAATAGAGCTTGTAGTTCAAATAAGTCTGGCACGCACCGAAAATCACGACCATATCTTTGATCCCAACAATTATCTTCAGTACAAAAACAAATTTGGGCTTTGGCGTATGAATGACGTCATCTTATGCCATTAATAGCTGCTATTGACAAAATGAGCCGCCGTTTTAGTAAATTTTGAATATTGGTGAGACGAGATTAACATGATGAGGTAGATAGTGGGCTTTCCCAAAATTGAATTCCTGTAAATTCGTAGTTTACTATTATAAGAATGAAGTAAGAAGATCAAAATAGACAATTTCAATGGTTCTGTTGTTACAACTGTCGGTTCTTTATTTACATTGCCTTCCGACAGTCTTTTGAAGTTGTATAGGTCATGGGGAATGATGCCATGGATCAATCAGGCAACACAATTATGTCACTTAAAGTTTGTAGCGCTGCTCGTTTTCAAGGAACGCCGTTTTGATAGACAATTGCTTTATCTGAAGTTCCCTTCCCGGTTGTTACTTTCCAGTCGCATCATCTGTGTAGATGCGACATCTCAGCTTAACAATGCTGCTCAAATTGTTAGATTCACTTGCCATTTCTTTTTATTTGGGAACTTGATGAAAAAGAACCTAACATGAATTGTATCTGGGCGACGAGAGGTAAGAGTTGAATGGAATCCTTGGGTAGGGTACTTTCCCAGGGTCAATCAACGAACTCGAAATGATCTCCCCACCCCCGCAAAAAAAAAAAAAATCGTTATTAACCAGTAAAGATATCATTCACTTGAAATCCATGCTAACAAACTCACCCTCATGCAGAGGTGGTTACGATTTCGGTAACCATAGTTTTTAGGGTTTGTTATTGTTTGAAACTTCGGATTCAACCATAACCCTTGAAAAATTGGAATGAATTGAATACAAAAACAATCAACTTATGTAATATATATATATATATATATATATATATATATATATATATATATACAACAGAACTAGTATTGTTCGATACAGGTGACACACGCCTACAGTGGAATTACGACCTTCCTTACCGGTTTCGAACCTCTGCACATAAACAATCAGCGTCCATAGCCTGTTGGCTAGGGTGTCCGCATATAAAGCGGGAGGCCCGGGTTCGAATCCCGGTTGAGGCTGGAAGTTTTTTCACTGTTCTGGATTTTCCAAGTCACTACGATTTCAATTACATATATATATGTATATATATATATATATATATATATATATATATATATATATATAGATATGTATATGTATATATTTTTATATGCATCATTGTCTTTGTACCTGTCAGTAGCTTAACTTTCAAACTCTAATTCCCTGGTATTCAAAGTGGGGATCATAAAAACAAACCAAAAATTTATAAAGAAAAGAAATTGCAAAAACAAGAAGAAAGAAGACCCTCTGACACTTTTACTTCTGCCAGTAGACATTAGTATCTTAAACATACGATTAGTCAATTAACAATCTTCAGTCAAAACATTGGCATGATTTCGTTACCTAGCATAGGCCCTGTGTTACTGCTAATTATACACAAATAATATTGTTCTACTCTCAGAAGCCTTTTCAGCAAATGATGTGTTTTGCAATTCAGGGAAGGGTCAGTGAGAACTTCATATTAGCCAGTAGCTTTTTGAACGCACTTGCATATTTTAAAAGCAGTTGGCAAAAGTTGTGAGATTTATAGGCCTGCCCGGTGATGTTATATGCTTGAGTTTATGGGTGACAATTATTTTATTTTCCTAGCATATTTCTGGGCGATATTGATAATATTTAACATGTTGAGATGTTATATGGTAATGTATTTGTACTTGCCCAAATAAACATTAAGAGGGTGGAGGGGGTGGGGTAATGTCATTTGTTTTTCAAGAGGGTGGAAGGGGTTACTTGGTGTGTTTTCGAGAGGGTGGGAGGGGTGGGGTGATGTCATTTGTTTTCATTATCCCACCTTGTTAAAAGTCTGTACATAAACCGTGTTTTTCCAAGAGATGATTTGTGCAGCCATGGAGCAGCATGGCAGCAGCATCTTTGAAACTAATTAATATTCAGTATTCCTCGATGTGACGTCGACAATGACAATCATGCTTTACAATATGAATATTCAATCTGTAATATGCTTCCCAACTAAAGATGCTTTTGTATTGAAATAAGTGCCTTGATAAAGAGCAATATAGCTATATTAGAAATTTATGTTTCACCTTTATGCGATTGTTTTTGTTCCCCTGTTAACCAAGTCCACATGATACCCTGCAAATCAATTTTATTACCAGGTGTTCTCCTTACCCTGAATATGGTTTCTTCCTGGCAGCCTATCCCAGTGGCATACACAGGGTTTCAAGGGTAGTGGGACCAAATTCACAAATTCCTGGACTGATTTCGGTAGGGGCATTACCCTTTATGGAATGGCCAGAGGCAAATTAAGGATCCTGGTGTTATGAGGCTGACTACCATGAAGTGGGTCCTCCCCAAGAAAACAATTAGACTGAAGGATTTTAAAAAGGAGGGGTGCAACCCTGGCATCACAGAAGAAGACTCCCATGTGGTGGTGGTGGTGGGGCAGGAGCGAAGTAGCTGTAAACCCATAGAGTTCTAAATTTCCCCGACTTACGATTGTAGGTTCCCCTCCCCTCCCCCACCCTCCCATTTTCGCTCGCCACTGGCTCGTCCTCAACCCTCCCGTTCCTCATCAACCAACCCAAAAATAGAAAATGTAGATTTTTACGCAGATTGAAGGTTATTGGAGTTGCTTTAGTGCACCTTTTCGGGAGACAATAATTCTGATGGGGGGGGGGGGGAGATGGGGAGGGGGTTCTACCGTCCCTCCCCATTTATTCGTGGTTACATCACTGGATGCATCGTTATGTAAGATTGTAAGCCTCACAGAACTTTGATGCCCAGATTCGCCATTTTGCGAAATTATGGCCCATCCGATTTCTGTTGCATGCGTCCACAACCCTTTATGAACTGCTCTGTAGGCTACACTGGGACATGGTCGAATCGAAATTGTAAACTAAAGGCTTCACTTTAAAATAACCACGAAATCTTTATGATTTTACAAACATACTGATTAATACAAATATATTTTGCTTGCATAAAGTCTCCATATTACCATTACGTTATATATCTTGCCTTCCTAACGGTTTTGTTTAATAGGGGGCGCTACTCTGGAATTTGACGTTGAATTGATGAGAGCGCTCAACTTGGCAGACCTCGGAATGGAAGACAAACCGACGTCACAGGACGAACCAGATCTCGACTACAAGTTTCTCTTTAAAATCGTGATGATCCCGTCTATTATTTTCTACATTATCAATTCCATGACCGTAAAGATGTTCAAGGAACCAGAAAAGGAGAAAAAGAAATAATGTCGTCGGTGACTTCGTAACTCGTCTAAGGATCGGAGTCACTTAAAACTCCCATCCTTCCTCTTCAAAATATTTTTTCCCCTCTCCAAAATTATTTGCTTTTGACGTTTACCATTTGCTTTATAGTTTACGCTCCTCCAATCACTAAGTCAACGGTGAGCCTGAAGGGACGTACCAGTTGTAGAATTAGCGTGTTAGTAAATAACACGACATCACGACAAAAATACGATATTTGTCGAGTTGACAAGTTACGATAATATGGACATTTTGGGCGAGAATGATTAAATTGTCGATTTTCTGCATTACGCGTAAATTTTACTATGTGTAATCGTAGACATACGTCAAGATGTTATGATAGTCTATAAGACAAAAAAATATACAAATTTGTCGAAATTTCGAACCTCTTTACTAAATTCTGTTTTTTTTTTTGGGTGTGGGGGGGGGTCAATTATCATTAGTTTTTAATCTTGGTTTCTTCTAGCCATTTGTAAGGCCTATACTACAATGTACACTTATATAACGTAAGCAATACATAACAATACGCTGAAATTGGATACATTATAGCTTGATATGTTTTCTTGAAAAATCCTTATTTTTGCGTAAAATCACGGTAAAGTACTTCATTTAACAGTTTTTTGTTCATCTTCTTCATGTCTTCATGGAAGTTGGAGAAGATAAATCGAATTCTCTCCTTCAGCTACATGAAGTAGGCCTATTTGATATTTGAATGAATGATCAAATGTAAAGGGTTTATTAATTATATTCCGTATTTACTTAACTTAACCATGGTTAGTATTAACTTTCAGAATGGGTGGAAAGGGCGTGCGGGGATGGGGTGGGGCAGGGGTGGAGGGGGTGGGTGGGGTGGGGTTGACTGTTCACAGACCTCCCTTCCAGTGTTCGACTTATGGCCAAAAAATTGCACAGCAACAAATTTCGACAATTGCTATACAATATTTTTGTTGCATAGCAATGCCCCAATATTGAATAGCAGTTTTGAAATTACCACAAAACGGACCAAATGTTGGCGATCAATGTATTAACTAGAAAATGTTTGTTTATTATTATTATTTATACTAGTGTTGCTACGATAATCGTTTTCAATATCGGTATCGGCCGATATTTGCAATATCGGCAGCATATCGATATCGGTAAAATTTTGCCTAATTGCCGATAACAGCAAACCGATATTGAACTTTTCTTTTTAACAGCAGAGCTACCTGTACTTATTTATACTTGCAATGATTTGTTAATCTGCCCAAGACGATCCATTTCTTTAGCGTCAGTTAAACTCAGATTCATTTTCGATTAATATCCATGGAAACCTGACTCTCCGTAACATCTAAAAACACGTCTACGGCGCGCGAATATAACCAATGACCTTCGTGAACCTTGGCCTACCCACAGCATTATTGCAGCATACACTGTACTAACCATTCATTTCCTCAAAGGCCTCCGTGAAAACCTTGAACATGATGCATACAGTAACTGCACAGTTCAGCAGTGTTGGAAAACCTTGTTCAATTTCCCGCGAACACACTGCCGATTTCCCGCCGGTGTTCGCCTGCCTAGCACGCGTAACGTGCGAGCATAAAGGCGTGGTGTCCAGGGGCCCGTCTTAGGGCTATGGTGGGGTCATGGGGTAGAACCCCTCGTGGGGACCCTGGGGGCGAAAGCCCCCGAAAATTGTCATTTTTTGCGATGTCTGCCGATGAAAAAATTCGCAGCTGAGGATGCAAAATACTGACAACTTTTTTTATTTAAATTGTCACGAAACTGATGAAAATTTTAAAATGACAACTTAAAGTAGCTATATTATGTTATAAAATGAAAAGAGATTTAATCTGTCTTTCAATCTTTAAAAAGTGCAACTTACAAAACTTCCGATATTATGAAACAAACAACGTTCAGCAAAGCCCCGTTTCTAGACTGGCTAACAATGAATAGCGTGCACTATGCGTACATTTTTACAACTGCAGTGTTTAACCCTATACCCAACTACTGTACCACGGTACATGTGCTGCGAATTTGCCCAGGTACCTTCCCAACAACTGTGAGCTCATCCCCTGTGTAACACCTGTTTGTTAACATTTTTTTGGCACGTTGCCAGGGAACCTTTTAGTTACGTGAGATCCGTAACCGCCGAGGTGGTTAGGCTATTTGCTTTACACTTAACTATGGTAAGATATTATTTTTTCAGGTTTTTTTTTCGCTATACGGTCAAGTGAATAAGTTGTACATTGAGTATAAACTCAATAAATTATAACTTCTACATTGTGATCGACAGTTCGTAAGTTAAGGTTTGAGTGTTTGCTCCCAAATCTGACAAGGAATTTGTATCGCACAAATCGGCACAATGTGCGATGCTGATTTGGAAACGTCTCGCAAGTTTGTCGTTTTGGATCGCATTTTGCGATGCGATACCGAAAAAATCGAACACTGCTCCCTTCATGCTGTTTTGAATATTTACAATACGTTTATAAAATTTGTCTAAATAAAATTTTGTCTATCCGAGGTTGGGGAGGGGAAAGGTGTGCGTAAAGCCGGGTGTCACTTTAGGAACCGAGGAAATAAGTGATAAAGACTAATATATTATCATTTTCATAATACATACTTAGGGTAAAATGGGGACTTCAGAAAGGTGGGCCAGATTACATAATTGTCCCTGGGCCCATAGCTGGCTCTCGACGCCATTGCCTGTATATAAGTTTCAATGCGGCCGAGCTAATATTGTAACTGCTGACACGCAGATGATCAATATCGTAAACTGGCGTCAATGACTGTACACTGGACGCATATACTTCGAACCACCGATATACACTGGCTCTATATTATCATTTAAATTTTTGAAGTGTTTTCTCTTTCTTTTTGTGAGTTTTTCTCTTAGGCTACTTGTTTTGGAAGTATTTTTCACTAACTTGTTTGGAAGACGCATTGAAGGATAACTCGAGTCACGAATTTCTGCAAAGTTGTATTGAAAAGACTCGAACAAGTTTGTTTAGCTTTCTCTTGCCTTATAGAAATTGAGCCTCGGATGGAATAACAAAAGAAAAAAAAATTACTGAGAGTTATTTGATTCGACCTTAATTTGAAGTGACCTTTATCAATTCTCGTGTTTATTGAACAATAAAATTGTAGTATTATGCAATATAGCTTCAAAAGATTTATTCACTTCTTTATAATCCCAGCCTATCTTAAAAATTCCCATGCTTTTAGACAGCTTCTTTCTTCTTTTCTTCATTTTTTGGTCTTTTGGTGTTCATTGTTTTGCTTGTCTAGTGAAAACAGACATATAATGATTCTGTTTGTGGGTGGAATACAGTTACGTAATGTTTAATAGGTACGCAACCAGCTGCTTTAAGCCAACTTCAGTAAAACAAATATATAACATTTAAACAATTATTTTGACATCGCGG
Source organism: Apostichopus japonicus (assembly GCF_037975245.1). NCBI lineage: Eukaryota > Metazoa > Echinodermata > Holothuroidea > Aspidochirotida > Stichopodidae > Apostichopus > Apostichopus japonicus. The sequence continues at coordinate 28,209,332 of NC_092577.1, forward strand.
AGTCTTCTTTGGGTTGTGCCTCCTTATTCTTTGTCTTGAGTCCGTTATACTTCTTTCTTTCTTGTATATTAACCAATTAAACACCTAGCCTACTCGAAAGCATCAGGGCCGGTGTTGAAAGTACTTTTTACATGGTCTCTTCATGTTCATATATATATATATATATGTATATATATATATATTAATATATATATATATATAAATATATACATATATATGTATATAATATATATATATCTATCTATATATATATATAAATATATATATATATATATATATATATATATATATATATATTAATATATATAAACACAATTACACTCAGATCAATTGTGATGACCCCGCCACTACTTGTAGATATGCCTAACACTGAATTACGAAATTGGAACATATTGTCAACACAGGGTTTCTTGCGTAATCGGTACTTTCCCGCAAAGTGGGATTTTTTTCAGACAGTCGGAGAATGGATCAATAGTAGTGGTATTGATCATCGTGGTATTGATCATCGTGGTATTAATCAAAACAGTTGTGTTATTGGTCAAGTAATTTTTTGTCTCATTTGATAAATTCTTTCGGACTGAGACAAGTGTTAGTTTTGTCACAGGATGCGGAATTCTATGGCGCGCCAAAAGGAGAGTTTCAGCATACTTTTGAATAAATCACGAAAAAGAAATGTGTGCTAATTTTGCAGAACTTTTTAATCTTCCTATATAGACACCCCGGCAAGAACCTGTTATGTATTTGATTTACTTCTAACTAAAAAATCCTTCACAAAACGTTAACGGTAAAAATTCGTTATAAGTCTCATATCACCGACCAACACTTAACCATAAAAACAAAAAAAATCTCAGTTTCACAATAATATATGTAACTTGTCCGTTCTCATATGTTCCTTAATCCACCTTCTGTATATTCATGGTTATTTTGGTACTAATTCTATCAGTACCACTAGTAATTATCTATAGTCACACTTTCATAATGTTACAGTTTGTACTTTTCATTCCACTGCCAAGTATTGCTGACCGAAAATTCCAATACACATTCTAATATACAGTACTCCATATTTATCAATTATGAGTCATAGCTTATTTATATGCTTTTGTTAACCAACTAGGCTATGGACACTGATTGTATGTCTAAAGGTAAGGAATGTCGTGATTCCACTGTATACATAACACCTGTTTTCCACTAGACATTTATGCTCAAACAAGCAACCAAACGAAGAACAAACAAGCAAGCGAACAAAGAAAGTATGAGTCATAAAAGTTACATTTTATTAATCTCTCGGGCCTATTACAAGTCGTCTACTGTATATTAATGATCTCTACATATTTAACAGTTTGTTTAAACAATAAACACTATTATCGTCATAAGTAGTTATGTGTGTTGAACATTTCTATAAAATGGTATTTTACTCCTTATAAATTATACCAAGGTATCATCACTCAAAGAATTGTTTGCCCCACACGCCAAAAAAAAAGGGAAGGAAAAGACATTATCGCGAACTCCACAACAGTAACCAGTCAAATGGCCCGTTCTACAACGAGCACCGATGATAATGAAAACTTAGAAAGATAAATCATGGTTCAGTGTTAAGTGGGGGAGGGTGGTGGGGGAGGGGGCGAAGGGATTACACAGCGCTCTCCCCCTTGACCGTCCTTGCTCCTTGGCATCCACTCCCAGCCAATAACAGTGTACATATACCAATCAGAAACACCCTACTACCCCTCTGATGAGATTTACTTAACCCTAATTATTGTCTAATTAATTGTCGAATTAATTACTAATAAAGACAAAAAAAAAGTGACTTTTACGTGTCAATGAAAGTTCCGTCTTGAATGCGGTGGTTATTACAATATTGTGGAAATTTCACCACCACCTCCTACCACCACTCCTTTCCTCTCCCGCCCGCATTGTTTTTACTTCGCCTGGTTACTAATGATAAGAAGTTTGTGATCGATCTATGGAAACTTCAAATGTATTCATCGATGCAAATATAACAAATATAATTTAAATTTATATATAGATACTATACATGTACACTTTAATTCAATATAAATGATGAATTTGAAGTTATGCAAAGCACGAATAAAACAAAGAAAAAGAAGAGATAAAATAAAGAGACAAAACGAACGAGTTTACTCTAACCTTGAATTCGACATTGGATGATAACATCTTCAAAGCTATACTACTTGATAGGCATCGTGGTACCTTGTCGAATACAAGTTTACCCCTTATGATTACTGTAAAATAGATTATATACAATTTCAAGAACTTTTTAAATTCGAAATTTGGGCGTTGATGATATAACGGTAAATCTTCCGTGTGTGTTGTTTCCTTCCGAGAATCAGTCACAATGCAATGCAATGCAATTAATCAAGAATAATGTACAAAACTATGACTTTTTCTAAACATAAACAACTTAACTAAAGTCCTTATAGTTACCACTGACGTTTGACATAGCTCGATGCGTTCTATATCGACTGCAATTTCAATTCGTATTTAGCCAGCTGGTTGGCTAATCAAGCGAGGACATGTCTTATAAACACGATGGTTAATATAAATATGATTATCGTTGATATAAATGACCTGCTTGGGTCAAGTCCGGTCATCTCCTCTCGCTCATTCTTATCCGTTGTTATATTTAGGGATGCTCTTGGTATAGCTGCAATGATAACCCAACTGCAGCCCAATCGGTTTTGCGTGCTTTTGAAAATACATCATAAGTATAATACCGAATGCATGCTCCGAAGAATGTAATATCACCAGAAGTGAAAAACACATCATTTCACGCAAGTGTCTGCTATATCTGTCGCAAAAAGATGAGCTATTGCTAGGGCTGCGATGCAACCTTACACGATCAATTTGAAATCTCCACCAGTGGCATGCACATGCATGATTTAAATATTTATGTGTGTTGGCGGTGGGGAGGGGTGGGGGTGGGGGGGGGGGGGCTTTGGGTGTGATTCTAATATTCCCCGACTGATTTGCGTAGTGGCATGAACCTTAATAGAAAGGGCTTGAGGATATTTAAAGTAGGTGGTGTCGGCATGGGTTCTTTGAAAGCCGGATCCCGAGTATAAGGGATCTGTTCTGTTCTGTTCTGTTGATAGGGCCCAGCACAGAAAATGTTGTAGACGTTTAGACGTCAAGTAGGTATATTATAATGCATAGTTAGACTACAAACTAGGTATATTATTGGGTCTAAGCGCAAGATAGTTTAATAAACACTCTTTAACAAATATTAGTTTAACCTGCATAACTTTATATAACCTAACACACGATTTGTTTCCTTCTTCTGTCAATGTCTTACAATCAACATTATTCACGACCCAAGTATAGCTTCAACAGCGACTGTATTTCCGTTAAGACCAGTATAGGCATAGCCTAACGCATGTGGTTTATTCAGTTTCTCCAACCTAACTTATTTCTTCCAAGTTCAGAATCTAAAACAAATAGCGCTCCGCCAAGTGGCGATCGTCTGCTCAACCCTGATTGCCCCACCCTGGTGACCATAGTGACGGTCTGAAGCGGCTAATTTTCGCTACTGTCCCAAAGAGATCGCGGGGTCTAGATAAGGTACTCGCTTCATCGTCGTCCAAGTCGTACATGGACCGTGCTTTAAATGCGTCGTTTCTTGGCGTGTCTGCCACATTAAAATCCTGGACCGATCTGGATTTATAGCGAACGTTTCCGCCTCGGTTACTGTTAGTGTTCATCTTCGATTTTAGATACAGGGTTTTTGTTGTCGCTCGCAACATGTTTGTTACGTACCATAGTGTCTCGTCCCACCGAGTGTAGATACTCTTGTATCATCTGGGGGCGTTCTGTGTTCTTCTGTCCAAAGGGACCTGCGGTGGTGGAATGTTCTCCCGTGTCACCCATCGTGCTCTCACCAGAGTTGTACCAAGTAGCGTTGCCTGAATCCATCGACCCTTCTTCGAACATCGGTTTCTCCATCATTGGGTTTTGAGTAGTCTTAGGGTAGCCTGGATAGTCTTCCCTCGCAGGATGAAGGTCCATCCCACCGTCATCATGGCCTTCATTCATATCGTAAGATCTCGATGTGTTGAGTATCGTCCTTGAATAGTCTGGATGTTGCTCTCGATCGCCTAGATTGAAGATGTCGTCACTCGATCTTCCTGGAGAATATTCACCTGACGATCGTCTTGTAGGCGAGGACGGGTTGTAATACCCTCTTCTGAGCGTAAAGTTATCACTGGTTGGAGATAAATCTTGTGGGAAAACTGGTGATCTCGCCCCATCGGGGCTAGCTATGCCGGAGCTCACTGAACCATCCCAGCTTAGGTTGTCATCGTCAACCTTAATGAGACGTCTGGTTTTCTTTTCATTCGTGCGGTATCTGTTGGGAAGCATACCGCTAATAGAAGGGGTCTCCAGTCGTTTCTTGTAACGTGGTTCTTTTCGCGGAACTGATGTACCGTATAATTCACCGGTTTCGTGTGGTGATGATAGTTGTCTCTGATCGTTAGCCAGGCGCGGCGGAACGGAAAAATTATTGGGGGGGCTAATGTGTGGAGACCATCTAAGCGGAGCGCCACCATCGGTTGGCGCGGAGCGTACAAGAAAATCTTGGGTTTTTCAAACCCCCAGATGGCCGGAAACGGCACTTCCCGAGTGTTTTATGCTGCGAATACCTAGCCCTAAAATATGGCTCTCAAGCCTGCAATTTCTCAGATTGCACGTAAAAGTCTGTAAAAACATTGTAATTTGTATATTCGATAATGTTTTAAGAGAGTATCTATTACTCGTAGTGTACTCGCAAAGACGTTTTTGAGTGTAGTAAGGGCAGTGGCGGAGCTAGGGGTATTGGTCAGGGGGGGGGGGGGCAAAAATGGTCTGTAGGGGCGCTTTCGACACTATCTAAGAGGAGCGCCACCACAGGTTGGCGCGGAGCGTACAGAAATTTTTTGAGTAAAGATACTCCCTAGATTGCAGGAAATGACCCTTTCCGGACCTGGCTAATTTGCAGATAAACAGTGAATAAATAGGTGTCGTCTCCATTTTGTCGGAAAATTACACCAACAGAATATGACAAATGTCAATAGGTATATGAGAGCGCAATAAAATAGTCAATAATCGCAAATAAGTAAAAAGTAGTGCTGAAAAGGGCGCCAGCAGTCCATTTGAGTCCGTCGGGGGGGGGGGGCATCCGCCCCCTGACTGTATATATGGACGCTCCGTCACTAAGTAAGGGGATGTTGGAGAACTGGCTGAAATGAGGCAAGTCATTGGCCTAAGACGAAGTTGTGTTACGCTTACCGGTACTCACATTCACTGCTTCCACTTTTCACGGGGCGTGAAGACGCTGTTGGGGTGACAATGTGGTCTAAAGCCAGGAGACGGGCCGCGAATATTTTTTTCCCAAACTGAACTGACACTGAAATTATTTCCTCGATTCAGATTGGCTCTCAGCGAGCCAATAGGTTTCCGTACGTATAGGTAGGTTATAAGGCTATGTACAACCATGGAGGTAAAAACAGATGTTTTTAACTCCATGGTACAACTAGTTAACAAGTCAAAGGACACATACATGCCTTTTTTTGTGTACACTCACACTGGCTGGCACACACTCGCTCGCCGTCTTTTTAATTTTTTATTAACTTTATTCGTAACCAGGGATCCTGTCACTGGTGAACCAGTGTTCATCCCAGGATCCCTGGGGAGAACACTGTCTTCATGGCCACTGCATATTCGACTAGGCCTATCATGATTCATTGACTGAATACATTTTGAATTTATGATAACAAAACTAAAAGTATCGCAACTCCGAATGTACACAAACACCTCGTACATATGTACATCGGTTACATGTATTATACACAGTACAATAGGCTACATAGCATGTGTTGTGTAGAGCGGAATCAAGCGAGTAAACAAACGATCGAGGACTGCCTATAATGGGCGCAGTAGTTGGGAATAGTTGCTTCATTGTGTTAAAGAACACTATATACTTTCGTTCATATATAGTTTGGAAAGTTGCTAATGTGAATATCTTGAATATGTTGGTGTTGATCATACTGATATCGACAGCCTGAATGGAGGGATCCATGTTGAATACTAAAGTATATCACGTGCTCGCTGAGAGCCAATCAGAATCGAGGAAATAATTTCAGTGTCAGTTCAGTTTGGGAAAAAAATATTCGCGGACGGGCCGAGGGTCCCCCGGCAATTACTAAAATTATTACACCTATATAGTATACGTGTGCATCGGACAGATCGACAAGTATGCATTGAAAAATGGGCAGATGCACGTTTCGGAGCCTTGGTAAATATTGGGGGGCTTATCATGCATTTGCCCCCTCAACTTTTTCATTGGGGGGGGGGGGCTGAGCCCCCCAAGACCCCCGGTTCCGCCGCCACTGTCGTTAGCAGGTAATTGGTGAACAATTAACACGCCTGCAAGAAACAGCAAAAAATATATAAGAAATGTCATAATGAAATTAAAGAAACTTTAAAGAAAGACGGTGTGAGCTTTGCAATTTTTAAATCATGAAAAATCATAAGCTGGGTACCACCAGATCAGCTGTGCTGTTTCAGTCACTTTGTATATAACGCTGCGATACGAAATTGGAACATATTTTCCATTATATGGTTTCTTGCTTAAGTCACTGATGCAAAGTGGGATATTTATTTAGTGTTCCTCAATGAAAGGCGGCACAGTTGTGTTGTTACTCAAGTTCTTTTAGTCTCATTTGATAATGAACTTCTTTCGGACTAAGCCAAGTTTTGATAATAACACAAGATATGGATTCTATAGAGCGCCAAAACGGTTCTCAACTCAGTGACGATGGTGATACAAAAATACACCCTGATATTACAAATTCACACGCGAATAATGTAATTAATTTACGAGAAATTAGACGGATTATGTTAATGTTTAAAATATTCATATACAAATATTATCATCGTATACAGGCCTACGTTTATATCGTCGTGTAGCCTACTTTTAAATTATTAACCGGTCACCATTATCCATTTGGCGTTCCATAGGATCAATATATTGCCTGAACTGATCAAACCAGCACCCTTCCTCAACTGACCAAGCTGCATAATATTTGCACATAACTGCATAAAACTCAATCAAACTATAAGGGATCTTTTATTTTCAAATTCGGGTTGTCGTCTGCTCCTTATAACCCGTTGCTAACCAGTTAATACAATACAAAATTCTACCTATCCTACAGTCCTATATGTCTCATATAAAGCTGTTATACTATTCCATATCAAAACCCTAGCACGATTTTCATGGACTTGTAGAGCACACAAACCCAACCATCTTATATTGCTTCATATGACACGAATCTGTGTGGAGAACAACTGCCCCGGTAAGAAAACTCTAATTCTGTTTGGGAGATATATCTGCAGGGAGCTATCATACTTGTCAGTATGTCATAGTGCCACTGTAATCTGAATTCTTTGACTTTTTTGTTTGTTTCATTTTTCATAATTTAGGTAGCATGTTAACAGCGTTGACACTGAAACCAAGGACATTATTACGTCACATTACGAGGTTCGTTGTTTTCTGTGTATTATTCAGCATTTGTAACTAATCCACCTCCATTACAGAAAATAAAATTGTAATGATAAGAAAAGAAGAACACATAAGAACTAAGAATTAAGTGAGGATGGTTGGGTTGATGTCTCCTTTAAGTTTTTTTCACTTCTAAATTTTTCTTTTATTAACTATCGAATACCATGTCATAACGAAAGTTGATAAATTCAATACAGCTAATAACCTTTAATGTACTAACACGCAACTATAGGGTGCACCTAACCGGAGCAATATTTCGTGAAAGAAAGTACAAACCAGTTTCAAGCTCTTTACAAATTCTTTGTTTGGTAGCACATTGTTGTAAATCATTTGAACCGTGCAAAGAAAAGGTCGTTTATTATTTACATTGCCAGAAAATAAACTCGTTGGATTGAAAGCGGGGAACGAAATCCTTAACACTGAGGTGTTTAAATACGGTAGGCCTAGGTGTGTAGGTCGAACGACAAGGACACGATACTTGATTGAAGCCAAAAAGGAAAGCTGCAATAGGTTATATATTGTGATCGAAATATTTATGTTCGCTGCAAATTTAATAACCACCCATCGCTAATTCTGAATCCGTCTCTGCTAAGGTAACTAGTCAAGGGCTACAAAAGGTCGGTTGCATCTCACAAGCAAATACCCTACATAGACAAGTGGGTGGTGGAGGGGAGGAGATGGAGGGGAGGAGAAGGAGGATAGGGTAACCGATGACCCATTTAAGTTTAAATGGTAAATTATAAATGCACACAATTACGATAATAAGAACAGGGAATATGACCGTTATTGTAGACTGTTAAAAGACAAAGTTATCAGGAAGTCTGTAACTTTGTACATAGCGACCAGTCATTCTATCTAGTAGTTATGTACATAGCTATCAGGCAGTCTATGTAGTAACTATGTACCTAGCTATCAGGCAGTCTATCTAGTAATTATGTGCATAGCTATCAGGCAGTCTACGTAGTAACTATGTACATAGCTATTAGGCAGTCTATCTAGTAGCTATGTACATAGCTACCAGGCAGTCTATGTAGTAATCATTTACATAACTATCAGGCAGTCTTTGTAGTAACTATGTACATAGCTATCAGGCAGTCTATCTAGTAATTATGTGCATAGCTATCAGGCAGTCTACGTAGTAACTATGTACATAGCTATTAGGCAGTCTATCTAGTAGTTATGTACATAGCTACCAGGCAGTCTATGTAGTAATCATTTACATAACTATCAGGCAGTCTATGTAGTAACTATGTACGTAGCTATCAGGCAGTCTGTGTAGTAATTATGTACATAGCTATCAGGCAGTCTATCTAGTAGTTATATACATCAGGGTCGTTTCCAGGATTTTCTAACCCGGGGGGCGCGAATTACTATCTAAGCGGAGCGCCACCATCAGTTGGCGCGCAGCGTACAAGAAATTTTCTGGTTTTGATACCACCCAGATCACCGGAAATGGCAATTCTCGGGCTTGAAAATGAGCAACTGCAGATGTACACTTTTGGCCTGAGAACCAAGTATTTCCCAATAGTTTTTTTTTTCCATCCCTAACCTTTTTGAAGTTTGTCACCAGTCACACATCATGTTCAACCTCATCGCATGTCCTGTGGATCATTGCTTTTGTAGGTGATTCTACGTCTCGGCCCACAATATCCGTCAGCCCCACTTTTCAAGGTTTTAAGCCCATTATTTGTTGAGAATTTGAAAATTTACGTTTCTCGTGATTAAACTCAATTCAAAAAATACCCATAATGTTGCACAAAATTTCATCTATGGACAACCAATATAGAAAAACCCAAGGGCGGCGGAAGCACTTTTAATCTGGGGGGGAGGGGGCACCGACATCAAAGGGGTCTTTGCAGATATTCGATTGGACTGATGCAGCCTTATATTTAGTACCCTTTATAAATCTTATTGTATTTATCTTATTTGCGTATACACATCATCCCATCAACGCCCCCCCCCCCCTCAAGGAAAATATGCATACTAGCACTGCAATATCCAACGTGCAAATTAGGAAACATGGAAAAAGTTTTCTTTTGAGACAAAATGAGGTGAAATCATGCTAGTTGCTAATGTAGGAATCTTCCAAATTAGAATTTATTTCTTGTTAATATCTTACGATTTTTTTTCCATTCGAAATAGCTTTGAGTTTGACCCACAGAAATTCATTAGAAAGTCAGCGGCGTAGCCAGGATTTGCAAAGTTGTATGCACGACTATCTGAGCGGAGCGCCACCATTGGTTGGCGCGGAGCGTGCAACAAATTTTTTGGTTTTACAAACCCCTCAGATGGCCGGAAACGGCCCTTCCCGAGTGTTCATTCTGGTTCCCTGGCCTCTTGCTAACTTGAGACACCTGAATTTTTATGTAGAAAAAGGGCACATTTTTAACCTGAGGAAAAGTGGAAGGGGGGGGGGCACGTGCCCCCTGTGCCCCCCGGTTCCGCCGCCCTTGGAAAAACCTCCTTGAACCCCTAACAGACCGGTCAATATTGCACGAGTAGAGGGACGTGTGATGAAGAATGTGGGTCAGAAATTTTCAAAAATTCAGACACAGTTAATTTCTTGGTGTAGAAATATTGCAACCTCTTATAACGGCTATTATAAAACTTGGTTGAAGGAAATGAAAATATAGCAGATATTTCCGAAACCGAACAATACACACATAGGCGTAGGAGGCGGGGGGTGGGGGCTACAGCCCCTAATTCGCCATTACTAATGTAAAAGAGAGTTTTAACATAATTGGACTTGCATGATTTTTCTCCATCTACATAAGACATTTGGTTGTTTACATTAGCATCCCGCGGTATACTGTGCCACTTTGACGGACCGTACGGTACACGATGGCATCTGATGTAATAACAGATGCTTGCTTATATGATATTGACATTAACATGTTGGACGCGCGCTTCTTGCGCGAAAATTTTTGGTTATTTTTTTCGGGCAAGTCGAACAATTTTGAGGCTGTTCATCCTGGAACGCCATTTTCATGCTCACTGATATGATGTGATATCTGCTGTTTGCTTTACAAATTCGAAGAGGCGCGTAGCGAGGAATTTGCCAAGGAAATAGCGAAGCCTGTAGGCAAAATATCTAAGCGTAGCGCCCCCATTAGTTGGCGCGAAGCGTACAAGCAAATTTTGGCCGAAAATGCCTCCCAGATCGCTGGAAATGACACTTACCAGGCCTTGTAAGTTGCATCTAAGCACTTTCTATTTTGAAATTACTAGCGATATCATTAAATAATATGCTGAAGGGGGGGGGGGGCGGTCTCCCCCTTCCCGAAATTTGTCATGTTCCCCGACGACACGGTCGAGTTCGAGACCAGCCACAGATGGTTTCGTAGCACCGTTCTACAATTGATTAAGGCGTATATACACACACACGCGTTATGATATACCATATATAGTATATATATAGATCATGAGTAAGAGAAGAAAAATGGACACGTCAAAAATTGAGTTGTCGGTGTAAGGGGTAGGGTGAGGCACACGACTCTTCCGAAATCCTTGATCCGTCACTGGCTACCCTGTGTATATAATAGGGATCAGCGCTGTAATAATGTCACTGTTCCTCTTTCTCTTCCCGTTGTCTTGGCGTTTTTCTTTAACTCCCTCCTTTTCTCCTTTTTCTCTCTTTCTTCTTTTTCTTTTCCCTTCCTTCCTCTCCTCCTCCTCTTTCCCCCTTCTTTTTTCCTTTTTTTTTTTTTTTTTTTTTTCTCTCCTCTTTTTCTTACCCGGGGGGCGCGCGCCCCCAACGCCCCCCCTGGATACGCACCTGTACATAGCTATCGAGCAGTCTATGTAGTAATTATGTACATAGCTATCAGGCAGTCTATCTAGTAGTTATATACATAGCTATCGAGCAGTCTATGTAGTAATTATGTACATAGCTATCAGACAGTCTATGTAGTAACTATGCACATAGCTATCAGGCAGTCTATCTAGTAATTATATACATACTATCAGGCAGTCTATGTAGTAATCATGTACATAGCTATCAGGCAGTCTATCTAGTAGTTATATACATAGCTATATCAGGCAATCTATGTAGTAACTATGTACATAGCTATCGAGCAGTCTATGTAGTAATTATGTACATACTATCAGGCAGTCTATGTAGTAATCATGTACATATACTATCAGGCAGTCTATGTAGTAGTTACGTACATAGCTATCAGGCAGTCTATGTAGTAACTATGTACAAAGCTATCAGGCAGTCTATAGTAGTTATGTACATAGCTATCAGGCAGTCTATGTAGTAATTATGTACATAGCTATCAGGCAGTCTATGTAGTAACTATGTACAAAGCTATCAGACAGTCTATCTAATAGTTATGTTCATGGCTATCAGGCAGTCTATGTAGTAACTATGTTCATGGCTATCAGGCAGTCTATGTAGTAACTATGTACATAGCTATCGGGCAGTCTGTGTAGTAATTATATGTACATACTATCAGGCAGTCTATGTAGTAATCATGTACATACTATCAGGCAGTCTATGCAGTAGTTACGTACATAGCTATCAAGCAGTCTATGTAGTAATTATGTACATACTATCAGGCAGTCTATGTAGTAATTATGTACATAGCTATCGGGCAGTCTATGTAATAATTATGTACATACTATCAGGCAGTCGATGTAGTAATCATGTACATATACTATCAGGCAGTCTATGTAGTAGTTACGTACATAGCTATCAGGCAGCTGTCTATGTAGTAATTACGTACCATAATTACTATTTAATCACAATTAGCGAAGTTTGCATCCGAAAAGTTAACTTTATAGTCGTGACAAGTCGGGGGTGGGGGCATGTCACAGTTATCATCAATTTATTTTACGCTGGATTTCAAAGATTCTGAAATAAACAATCGATGGTATAATAATCTTGAAGATTTGAATATGATTTACTTAATTAAGGCGTTTTAAGATATTCATTGGCAAACAGAGAAAGAACAGAACGAGACCTGATATGGACTGGGAATGTATGTTAGAACTTCACCTATTCTAGCTCAAACTCTAGCAGGTCATATATTCTGTAATATTGATAACCCAAGCTATCAGTTATCATCAAATGGTAATGCCAATTAAAAAACCTTGTAGCGACCCCGGAAAGTAAACAGTTTAGTGTTTAAGTCAATGGACCCAAAAACAAAATTTGTAGTACGAAACCTACGTTGAGACATTATCGTTTTAAACATTGGTTGTCTACTCATCAATTTCATAAATATTATGATCACCATAATAACTTAACAATGTAAAGAGTTGTCAAGTATAAATACAGTCGGCTGTCTGTCATTATTGTTATACCTGTTGTTTTGTATATATATATATATATATATATATGTGTGTGTGTATATATATATATATATATATATATGTGTGTATATATGTGTGTGTATGTATACACACATACATATATATATATATGTGTGTGTGTATATATATATATGTGTGTGTGTGTGTATATATATATATATGTATATATGTGTGTGTATGTATACACACACATACATATATATATATATATATATATATATACACACATATATATATATATCTATATATATATATTAATGTGGTTTAATTATTAGAGTTTATAAAACAATGGATTAACGAACACATTTAACAGGACACAACAGTCGACATTAACATTTATTTATATAGTTCTTTTTGAGAACGGAGCATTCAACATGAATTGAGCATATCAATGGGGCGGGTAAAGGATTAAACAAAGGAGTCGTCGTGGGGGTTGTTGTGTTCGACACCCACTCAGGGTATCTGGGTTCCCCCTTGTGAAAAAAATAAATAAAAAATAAAACTTTAGACATCAACTGGTTCATTTCGAGGCACATTTAGACTAGCTTTATAATTAGGTCTAAACGCAAGGTTGTGTTAGCTGGCTGATAACTGCTTTGATTATTTACAGCCCCCCCCCCCCCTGCACCCCTTTCTTCACATGGATCCGCGCCTGATAACAACACTTAAACTCTGCCCGAAGTCAAAATTTATTTCGAGATTTTATAGACTCGTTGAAGACAATTCTCGATGAATGGCAATTCTTACCTTTTCCGTCTACAATTTTCGGTAGTTTCACTTTACGATTAAATTTTTCAGTCAAACCGGCGTGAAGGGCGTCCCATTCGGTCTGAGAACCTTTCGTTAATCCCAATCCAATGATCACTTGCATCTCAGAGTTACGGAGCGGAATATTCAAAGGTGTCTCATCTAGATTCCCTGAAAAATTAGATCAAACATAAGAAAAACACAGTAATAAACTTCTCAACTTCAATTTAATATTTGGAGTTAAGCTGGTTTGTGTCATGCGGAATAAGAACAACTGGATTTAGATGAATGAGACGAGAGAATTTGCGATGAAGGTGTGTAGTGAAATCTGAAGAACCCTTACCTGTACCCCTCCCCTTCCCCTATTTGTTCGCGTTCCTCGCCGGGTGGGTAATACGGATCACATTTGTAGCGAGTCCATAATGCTAATCGTCATTAATTGTACTCATATTTACCCTCGTGGATTTGCAATGAAAGTCTAATATAGCTTGTAGTGCAAGATAAGGTACTCATACTCGGGCATTATGAAAGTCAAATATAGCTTGTAGTGCAAGATAAGGTACTCATACTCGCGCATTTTGAAAGTCTAATATAGCTTGTAGTGCAAGATAAGGTACTCATACTCGCGCATTTTGAAAGTCTAATATAGCTTGTAGTGCAAGATAAGGTACTCATATTCGGACATTATGAAAGTCTAATATAGCTTGTAGTGCAAGATAAGGTACTCATACTCGGGCATTATGAAAGTCAAATATAGCTTGTAGTGCAAGATAAGGTACTCATACTCGCGCATTTTGAAAGTCTAATATAGCTTGTAGTGCAAGATAAGGTACTCATACTCGCCCATTTTGAAAGTCTAATATAGCTTGTAGTGCAAGATAAGGTACTCATACTCGCGAATTTTGAAAGTCTAATATAGCTTGTAGTGCAAGATAAAGTACTCATACTCGCGCATTTTGAAAGTCTAATATAGCTTGTAGTGCAAGATAAGGCACTCATACTCGCGCAGTTTGAAAGTCTAATATAGCTTGTAGTGCAAGATAAGGTACTCATATTCGGACATTATGAAAGTCTAATATAGCTTGTAGTGCAAGATAAGGTACTCATATTCGCCCATTTTGAAAGTCTAATATAGCTTGTAGTGCAAGATAAGGTACTCATACTCGCGCATTTTGAAAGTCTAATATAGCTTGTAGTGCAAGATAAGGTACTCATATTCGGACATTTTGAAAGTCTAATATAGCTTGTAGTGCAAGATAAGGTACTCATATTCGCCCATTTTGAAAGTCTAATATAGCTTGTAGTGCAAGATAAGGTACTCATACTCGCGCATTTTGAAAGTCTAATATAGCTTGTAGTGCAAGATAAGGTACTCATATTCGGACATTATGAAAGTCTAATATAGCTTGTAGTGCAAGATAAGGTACTCATAATCGGGCATTATGAAAGTCTAATATAGCTTGTAGTGCAAGATAAGGTACTTATACTCGGACATTTTGAAAGTCTAATATAGCTTGTAGTGCAAGATAAGGTACTCATACTCGGACATTATGAAAGTCTAATATAGCTTGTAGTGCAAGATAAGGTACTCATATTCGGACATTATGAAAGTCTAATATAGCTTGTAGTGCAAGATAAGGTACTCATACTCGGACATTATGAAAGTCTAATATAGCTTGTAGTGCAAGGTAAGGTACTCGTACTCGCCCATTTTGAAAGTCTAATATAGCTTGTAGTGCAAGATAAGGTACTCATACTCGCGCATTTTGAAAGTCTAATATAGCTTGTAGTGCAAGATAAGGTACTCATATTCGGACATTATGAAAGTCTTATATAGCTTGTTGTGCAAGATAAGGTACTCATACTCGGGCATTTTGAAAGTATAATATAGCTTGCAGTGCAAGATAAGGTACTCATACTCGGACATTATGAAAGTCTAATATAGCTTGTAGTGCAAGATAAGGTACTCATATTCGGACATTATGAAAGTCTAATATAGCTTGTAGTGCAAGATAAGGTACTCATACTCGCCCATTTTGAAAGTCTAATATAGCTTGTAGTGCAAGATAAGGTACTCATACTCGCGCAGGTTGAAAGTCTAATATAGCTTGTAGTGCAAGATAAGGTACCGTACTCATACTCGCCCATTTTGAAAGTCTAATATAGCTTGTAGTGCAAGATAAGGTACTCATACCCGGACATTATGAAAGTCTAATATAGCTTGTAGTGCAAGATAAGGTACTCATACTCGGACATTTTGAAAGTCTAATATAGCTTGTTGTGCAAGATAAGGTACTCATACTTGGACATTATGAAAGTCTAATATAGCTTGTAGTGCAAGATAAGGTACTCATACTCGGACATTATGAAAGTCTAATATAGCTTGTAGTGCAAGATAAGGTACTCATATTCGGACATTATGAAAGTCTAATATAGCTTGTAGTGCAAGATAAGGTACTCATACTCGGACATTATGAAAGTCTAATATAGCTTGTAGTGCAAGATAAGGTACTCGTACTCGGACATTATGAAAGTCTAATATAGCTTGTAGTGCAAGATAAGGTACTCATACTCGGACATTATGAAAGTCTAATATAGCTTGTAGTGCAAGATAAGGTACTCGTACTCGGACATTATGAAAGTCTAATATAGCTTGTAGTGCAAGATAAGGTACTCATATTCGGACATTATGAAAGTCTAATATAGCTTGTAGTGCAAGATAAGGTACTCATACTCGGACATTATGAAAGTCTAATATAGCTTGTAGTGCAAGATAAGGTACTCGTACTCGGACATTATGAAAGTCTAATATAGCTTGTAGTGCAAGATAAGGTACTCGTACTCGGACATTATGAAAGTCTAATATAGCTTGTAGTGCAAGATAAGGTACTCATACTCGGACATTATGAAAGTCTAATATAGCTTGTAGTGCAAGATAAGGTACTCATACTCGGGCATTATGAAAGTCAAATATAGCTTGTAGTGCAATGTAAGGTACTCATACTCGGGCATTATGAAAGTCTAATAGAGCTTGTAGTTCAAATAAGTCTGGCACGCACCGAAAATCACGACCATATCTTTGATCCCAACAATTATCTTCAGTACAAAAACAAATTTGGGCTTTGGCGTATGAATGACGTCATCTTATGCCATTAATAGCTGCTATTGACAAAATGAGCCGCCGTTTTAGTAAATTTTGAATATTGGTGAGACGAGATTAACATGATGAGGTAGATAGTGGGCTTTCCCAAAATTGAATTCCTGTAAATTCGTAGTTTACTATTATAAGAATGAAGTAAGAAGATCAAAATAGACAATTTCAATGGTTCTGTTGTTACAACTGTCGGTTCTTTATTTACATTGCCTTCCGACAGTCTTTTGAAGTTGTATAGGTCATGGGGAATGATGCCATGGATCAATCAGGCAACACAAATATGTCACTTAAAGTTTGTAGCGCTGCTCGTTTTCAAGGAACGCCGTTTTGATAGACAATTGCTTTATCTGAAGTTCCCTTCCCGGTTGTTACTTTCCAGTCGCATCATCTGTGTAGATGCGACATCTCAGCTTAACAATGCTGCTCAAATTGTTAGATTCACTTGCCATTTCTTTTTATTTGGGAACTTGATGAAAAAGAACCTAACATGAATTGTATCTGGGCGACGAGAGGTAAGAGTTGAATGGAATCCTTGGGTAGGGTACTTTCCCAGGGTCAATCAACGAACTCGAAATGATCTCCCCACCCCCGCAAAAAAAAAAAAAAAATCGTTATTAACCGGTAAAGATATCATTCACTTGAAATCCATGCTAACAAACTCACCCTCATTCAGAGGTGGTTACGATTTCGGTAACCATAGTTTCTAGGGTTTGTTATTGTTTGAAACTTCGGATTCAACCATAACCCTTGAAAAATTGGAATGAATTGAATACAAAAACAATCAACTTATAATATATATATATATTATATGGCTATATGGCTAGGGTGTTCGCATATAAAGCGGGAGGCCCGGGTTCGAATCCCGGTTGAGGCTGGAAGTTTTTTCACTGTTCTGGATTTTCCAAGTCACTACGATTTCAATTACATATATATATATGTATATATATATATATATATATATATGTATATATATATATGTATATATATATATATATATATATATATATATATATATATATAGATATGTATATGTATATATTTTTATATGCATCATTGTCTTTGTACCTGTCAGTAGCTTAACTTTCAAACTCTAATTCCCTGGTATTCAAAGTGGGGATCATAAAAACAAACCAAAAATTTATAAAGAAAAGAAATTGCAAAAACAAGAAGAAAGAAGACCCTCTGACACTTTTGCTTCTGCCAGTAGACATTAGTATCTTAAACATACGATTAGTCAATTAACAATCTTCAGTCAAAACATTGGCATGATTTCTTTACCTAGCATAGGCCCTGTGTTACTGCTAATTATACACAAATAATATTGTTCTACTCTCAGAAGCCTTTTCAGCAAATGATGTGTTTTGTAATTCAGGGAAGGGTCAGTGAGAACTTCATATTAGCCAGTGGATTTTTGAACGCACTTGCATTTTTTAATAGCAGTTGGCAAAATTTGTGAGATTTATAGGCCTGCCCGGTGATGTTATATGTTTTAGTATATGGGTGGCAATTATTTTATTTTCCTAGCATATTTCTGGGCGATATTGATGATATTTAACATGTTGAGATGTTATATGGTAATGTATTTGTACTTGCCCAAATAAACATTAAGAGGGTGGAGGGGGTGGGGTAATGTCATTTGTTTTTCAAGAGGGTGGAAGGAGTTACTTGGTGTGTTTTCGAGAGGGTTGGAGGGGTGGGGTGATGTCATTTGTTTCCGAGAGGGTTGGAGGGGTGGGGTGACGTCATTTGTTTTCATTATCCCACCTTGTTAAAAGTCTGTACATAAACCATGTTTGTCCAAGAGATGATTTGTGCAGCCATGGAGCAGCATGGCAACAGCATCTTTGAAACTAGTTAATATTCAGTATTCCTCGATGTGACGTCAACAATGACAATCATGCTTTACAATATGAATATTCAATCTGTAATATGCTTCCCAACTAAAGATGCTTTTGTATTGAAATAAGTGCCTTGATAAAGAGCAATATAGCTATATTAGAAATTTATGTTTCACCTTTATGCGATTGTTTTTGTTCCCCTGTTAACCAAGTCCACATGATACCCTGCAAATCAATTTTATTACCAGGTGTTCTCCTTACCCTGAATATGGTTTCTTCCTGGCAGCCTATCCCAGTGGCATACACAGGGTTTCAAGGGTAGTGGGACCAAATTCACAAATTCCTGGACTGATTTCGGTAGGGGCATTACCCTTTATGGAATGGCCAGAGGCAAATTAAGGATCCTGGTGTTATGAGGCTGACTACCATGAAGTGGGTCCTCCCCAAGAAAACAATTAGACTGAAGGATTTTAAAATTTAGGGGTGCAACCCTGGCATCACAGAAGAAGACTCCCATGTGGTGGTGGTGGTGGGGCAGGGGGGGTAGTAGCTGTAAACCCATAGAGTTCTAAATTTCCCCGACTTACGATTGTAGGTTCCCCTCCCCTCCCCCCCCCCCACCCTCCCATTTTCGCTCGCCACTGGCTCGTCCTCAACCCTCCCGTTCCTCATCAACCAACCCAAAAATAGAAAATGTAGATTTTTACGCAGATTGAAGGTTATTGGAGTTGCTTTAGTGCACCTTTTCGGGAGACAATAATTCCGATGGGGGGGGGGGGAGATGGGGAGGGGGTTCTACCGTCCCTCCCCATTTATTCGTGGTTACATTACTGGATGCATCGTTATGTAAGATTGTAAGCCTCACAGAACTTTGATGCCCAGATTCGCCATTTTGCGAAATTATGGCCCATCCGATTTCTGTTGCATGCGTCCACAACCCTTTATGAACTGCTCTGTAGGCTACACTGGGACATGGTCGAATCGAAATTGTAAACTAAAGGCTTCACTTTAAAATAACCACGAAATCTTTATGATTTTACAAACATACTGATTAATACAAATATATTTTGCTTGCATAAAGTCTCCATATTACCATTACGTTATATATCTTGCCTTCCTAACGGTTTTGTTTAATAGGGGGCGCTACTCTGGAATTTGACGTTGAATTGATGAGAGCGCTCAACTTGGCAGACCTCGGAATGGAAGACAAACCGACGTCACAGGACGAACCAGATCTCGACTACAAGTTTCTCTTTAAAATCGTGATGATCCCGTCTATTATTTTCTACATTATCTATTCCATGACCGTAAAGATGTTCAAGGAACCAGAAAAGGAGAAAAAGAAGTAATGTCGTCGGTGACTTCGTATAAGGATCGGAATCACTTAAAACTCCCATCCTTCCTCTTCAAAATATTTTTTTCCCTCTCCAAATTATTTGCTTTTGACGTTTACCATTTGCTTTTTAGTTTACGCTTCTCCAACCACAAAGTCAATGGTGAGCCTGAAGGGACGTACCAGTTGTAGAATTAGCGTGTTAGTAAATAACACGATATCACGACAAAAATACCATATTTGTCGAGCTGACAAAAATTACGATAATATGGACATATTGGGCGAAAATGATTAAATTGTCGATTTTCTGCATTACGCGTAATTTGTTAACACGTCCAAAAATACTTTGTGTAATCGTAAACATTTTACGTCAAGATGTTATGATAGTCTATAAAGACAAAAAGTATCAACACATTTTTCGAAATTTTGCATTATATTGACAAGCTAAGTTCGAACCGCATTACTAAATTGTGTTTTTTGGGGGGGGGGGGTGGGCGGGGGGGATTAAATTATCATTAGTTTTTAATCTTGGTTTCTTGTAGGCATTGTAAGGCCTATACTACAATGTACACCTATATAACGTAAGCAATACATACAATATGTTGAAATTGGGACATTATAGCTTGACATGTTTTCTTGAAAATCCTTATTTTTGCGAAAAATCACGGAAAAGTTCTTCATTAAACAGTTTTTTGTTCATCTTCTTCATGTCTTCAGGGAAGTTGGAGAAGATAAATCGAATTCTCTCCTTCAGCTACATGAAGTAGGCCTATTTGATATTTGAATGAATGATCAAATGTAAAGGGTTTATTAATTATATTCCTTATTAACTTAACTTGCATAGTTAGAATTAACTTTTAAAATGAGTGGAAAGGCGTGCGGGGTGGGATGGGGGAGGGGGTGGAGGGGTGGGGTGGGGTTGACAGTACTGTTCACAGACCTCCCCCCATGCTATGTTTTGAATATTTACAATACGATTATAAAATTTGTCACACCCTTGTATTTTGTTGTCTATCCGAGGTAGGGGAGGGGGAAGGTGGGCGTAAACCGGCGTCAATTAAGGGAGCGAGGAAATAAGTGATAAACAATATTATATATTATCATTTTCATAATACATACTAAGGATAAAATAGGGTCTTCAAAATGGAGGGCCAAATTGTCCCTGGGCCCAGAGCTGGCTCTCGACGCCCTTGCATGTATATAAGTTTCAATACTCAGCCCGGCCGAGCTTATGTTGTAACTGCTGACACGCAGATGATGATATCGTAAACAGGCGACAATAGCTGTATACTGGCGCATATACTTCGATACACCGATATACACTGGCTATATATGATATCATTTACATATTTGAAGTATTTTCTCTTTCTTTTTGGAAGTTTTTCACTTACTTGTTTTTGGAAGTATTTTTCACTTACTTGTTTGGAAGACGCATTGAAATGCATTGTGAGTATTAGTGTTGTACCAAAGGATAACTCGAGTCCAGGCGCGTAGGCAGAAATTTGCCAAGGGAGGGGCGAAACTGTAGATTCGGCATTGCAAACTATCTAAGCGTAGCGCCACCATAATTGGCGCGAAGCGTACAAGAAAATTTTGGCTGAAAATGCCTCCCAGATCGCTGGAAATGGCACTTCCCAGGCCTTGTAAGTTGCATCTTAGCATTTTCTCTTTTGAAAATACTAGCGATATCATAGAAACATTAAAAAAATATATTAAAAAATATGCTCAAGGAGGGGGGGCGGCTGCCCCCTTCGCCCCCCCCCTTGGCTACGCGCCTGCTCGAGTCACGAATTTCTCCAAAGTTGTAGTGAAAAGACTCGAACAAGTTTGTTAAGCTTTTTTTTTGCCTTATAGAAATTGAGACTCGGATGGAATAAAAAATAAAACATTTACTGAGAATTATTTTATTCGACCTTAATTTGAAGTGACCTTTATCAATTCTCGTGATTATTGAACAATAAAATTGTAGTATCATGCAATATAGCTTCGAAGGATTTATTCACTTCTTTATAATCCCAGCCTATTTTCAAAAATCCCATGCTTTTAGACAGATTCTTTCTTCTTTTCTTCATATTTTGGTCTTTTGGTTTTCATTGTTTTGCTTGTCTAGTGAAAACAGACATATAATGATTCTGTTTGTGGGTGGAATACAGTTACGTAATGTTTAATGGGTTCGCAACCAGCTGCTTTAACCTAACTTCAGTTCAACAAAAATATAACCTTTAAACAATTATTTGACATCGCGGAGTCTTCTTTGGGTTGTGTCTCCTTATTCTTTGTCTTGAGTCCGTTATACTTGTTTATTTTCTTGTATATTAACCAATTATAAACCTAGCCTACTCTAAAGCATCAGGGCCGGTGTTGAAAGTACTCTTTACATGGTCTCCTCAGTTTATATATAAATATATATATATATATATATATATATATATATATATATATATATATATATATATATATATATATATATATATATATATATATATATATAAACACAAATACACTCAGATCAATTGTGATGACCCCGTCACTACTTGTAGATACGAAATTGGAACATTTTGTCAACACAGGGTTTCTTGCGTAATCGGTACTTTCCCGCAAAGTGGGATTTTCTTCAGACAGTCGGAGTATTGATCAATAGTAGTGGTAGTAGTTTATATATATATATATATATATATATATATATATATATATATATATATATATATATATAAACACAAATACACTCAGATCAATTGTGATGACCCCGTCACTACTTGTAGATACGAAATTGGAACATATTGTCAACACAGGGTTTCTTGCGTAATCGGTACTTTCCCGCAAAGTGGGATTTTCTTCAGACAGTCGGAGTATTGATCAATAGTAGTGGTATTGATCATCGTGGTATTGATCATCGTGGTATTGATCAAAACAGTTGTGTTATTGGTCAAGTAATTTTTTGTCTCTTTTGACTGAGACAAGTGTTAGTTTTGTCACAGGATGCGGAATTCTATGGCGCGCCAAAAGGAGAGTTTCAGCATACTTTTGAATAAATCACGAAAAAGAAATGTGTGCTAATTTTGCAGAACTTTTTAATCTTCCTATATAGACACCCCGGCAAGAACCTGTTATGTATTTGATTTACTACTAACTAAAAAATCCTTCACAAAACGTTAACGGTAAGAATTCGTTATAAGTCTCATATCACCGACCAACACTTGAACATAAAAACAAAAAAAATCTCAGTTTCACAATAATATATGTAATCCGTTCTCATATGTTCCTTAATCCACCTTCTGTATATTCATGGTTATTTCGGTACTAATTCTAGCAGTGCCACTAGTAATTATCTATAGTCACACTTTCACAATGTTACAGTTTGTACTTTTCATTCCACTGCCAAGTATTGCTGACCGAAAATTCCAATACACATTCTAATATACAGTACTCCATATTTATCAATTATGAGTCATAGCTTATTTATATGCTTTTGTTAACCAACTATGGCTATGTACACTGATTGTATATGTCCAAAGGTAAGGAAGGTCGTCATTACACTGTATACATTACACCTGTTTTCAGGCGCGGCGGAACGGAAAAATTATTGGGGGGGGGGGGGGCTAATGTGTGGAGACTATCTAAGCGGAGCGCCACCATCGGTTGGCGCGGAGCGTACAAGAAAATTTTGGTTATTTCAAACCCCCAGATGGCCGGAAACGGCACTTCCCGTGTGTTTTATGCTGCGAATACCTAGCCCTAAAATATGGGTCTCAAGTCTGCAATTTCTCAGATTGCACGTAAAAGTCTGTAAAAACATTGTAATTTGTATATTCGATGGTGTTTTAAGAGAGTAGCTATTATACTCGTAGTGTACTCGCAAAGACGTTTTTGAGTGTAGTAAGGGCAGTAGCGGAGCTAGGGGTATTGGTCGGTGGGGGGGGGGGGCAAGAATGGTCTGTAGGAGCGCTTTCGACACTATCTATAAGCGGAGCGCCACCACAGGTTGGCGCGGAGCGTACAGAAAAATTTTGAGTAAAGATACTCCCTAGATTGCAGGAAATGACCCTTTCCGGGCCTTGCTAATTTGCAGATAAACGGAGAATAAATAGGTGTCGTCGCCAGTTTGTCGGAAAATTACACCAACAGAATATGACAAATGTCAATAGGTATATGAGAGCGCAATAAAATAGTCAATAATAGCGATTAAGTAAAAAGTAGTGAAAAGCTGAAAAGGGCGCCAGCAGTCCATTTGAGTCCGTCAGGGGGGGGGGGGACATCCGCCCCTGACTGTATATATGGACGCTCCGCCACTAAGTAAGGGGATGTTGGAGAACTGGCTGAAATGAGGCAAGTCATTGGCCTAAGACGAAGTTGTGTTATGCTTACTGGTACTCACACTAACTTCTTCCACTCTTCACGGGGCGTGAAGACGCGGTTGGTGTGACAATGTGGTCTATAGCCAGGGGACGGGCCGAGGGTCCCCCAGCAATTACTAAAATTACTACACCTATATAGTATACGTGTGCATCGGACAGATCGACAAGTATGCATTGAAAAATGGGCAGATGCACGTTTCGGAGCCTTGGTAAATATTGGGGGGGGGGGGGCTTATCATGCATTTGCCCCCTCAACTTTTTCATTGGGGGGGGGGGGGGCTGAGCCCCCCCAAGCCCCCCCGGTTCCGCCGCCACTGCCTGTTTTCCACTAGACATTTATTTTCAAACAACAAGCAAACGAAGAACAAACAAGCAAGCGAACAACGAAAGAATGAGTCACAAAAGTTACATTTTATTAATCTCTCGGGCCTATTACAAGTCTTCTACTATATATTAATGATCTCTACATTTTTAACAGTTTGTTTAAACCAGTGGCGTAGGAAGGTACTTTTGAGTGGGGGGGGGGCTGAAGACTGGTGGCCGGCCCGGGGAGGGGTCTAAGGGGAGGGGTGATTTTGTTTGCATTTCCAGGTGGCCTCAGATGCAATTTGATGCAATATAGCACACTTCAACCCACCCACTCCATTTTGTATATAATTTTGCATTTTCACCTGGCCTTAGATGCAATTTGGTGCTCCAAATGAGATTTTTTTCTCATTTGGAAATGAAAAAGGGGTTTTCTGACTTGCAAAGCCCCTCCATATTTTTCACTGGGGGGGGGGCTGGCGCCCCCCAGCCCCCCGGTTCCTACGCCCTTGGTTTAAACAATAAACACTATTATCGTCATAAGTAGTTATGTGTGTTGAACATTTCTATAAAATGGTATTTTACTCCTTATAAATTATACCAAGGTATCATCACTCAAAGAGTTGTTTGCCCCACACGCCAAAAAAAGGGAAGGAAAAGACATTATCGCGAACTCCACAACAGTAACCAGTCAAATGGCCCGTTCTACAACGAGCACCGATGATAATGAAAACTTAGAAAGATAAATCGTGGTTCAGTGTTAAGAGGTGGAGGGTGGTGGGGGAGGGGGCGAAGGGATTACACAGCGCCCTCCCCCTTGACCGTCCTTGCTCCTTGGCATCCCCTCCCAGCCAATAACAGTGTACATATACCAATCAGAAACACCCTACTATCCCTCTGATGAGATTTACTTAACCCTACTTATTGTCTAATTAATTGTCGAATTAATTACTAATAAAGACCAAAAAAAGTGACTTTTACGTGTCAATGAAAGTTCCGTCTTGAATGCGGTGGTTATTACAATATTGTGGAAATTTCACCACCACCTCCTACCACCACTCCTCCCCTCTCCCGCCCACTTTGTTTATACTGCGCCTGATTCCTGATGATAAGAAGTTTGTGATTGATCTATGGAAACTTCAAATGTATTCATCGATGCAAATATAACAAATATAATTTAAATTTATATATAGATACTTTACATGTACACTTTAATTCAATATAAATGATGAATTTGAAGTTATGCAAAGCACGAATAAAACAAAGAAAAAGAAGAGATAAAATAAAGAGACAAAACGAACGAGTTTACTCTAACCTTGAATTCGACATTGGATGATAACATCTTCAAAGCTATACTACTTAATAGGCATCGTGGTACCTTGTCGAATACAAGTTTACCCCTAATGATTACTGTAAAATAGATTATATATATATATATATACAATTTCAAGAACTTTTGAAGTCCCAAATTTGGGCGTTGACGATACAACGGTAAATCTTCCGTACTGTGTGTGTGTTGTTTCCTTCCAAGAATCAGTCACAATGCAATTAATCAAGAATACTGTTCAAAACTATGACTTTTTCTAAACATAAACAACTTAACTAAAGTCCTTATAGTTACCACTGACGTTTGACATAGCGCGATGCGTTCTATATCGACTGCAATTTCAAATTCGCATTTAGCCAGCTGGTTGGCTAAGTTAGACTATACAAACTAGGGTATTATTAGGTCTAAGCGCAATCTAGTTTAATAAACACTCTTTTACAAATATTAGTTTAACCTGCATAACTTTGTACAACCTAACAATGTCTTACCATCAACATTATTCACGACCCAAGTATAGCTTCAACAGCGACTGTATTTCTGTTAAGACCAGTATAGGCATAGCCTAACGCATGTGGTTTATTCAGTTTCTCCAACCTAACTTATTTCTTCCAAGTTCAGAATCTCTTAACAAATAGCGCTCCGCCAAGTGGCGATCGTCTGCTCAACCCTGATTGCCCCACCCTGGTGACCATAGTGACGGTCTGAAGCCGCTAATTTTCGCTACTGTCCCAAAGAGATCGCGTGGTCTAGATAAGGTACTCGCTTCGTCGTCGTCCAAGTCGTACATGGACCGTGCTTTAAATGCGTCGTTTCTTGGCGTGTCTGCCACATTAAAATCCTGGACCGATCTGGATTTATAGCGAACGTTTCCGCCTCGGTTACTGTTAGTGTTCATCTTCGATTTTAGATACAGGTTTTTGTTGTCGCTCGCAACATGTTTGTTACGTACCATAGTGTCTCGTCCCACCGAGTGTAGATACTCTTGTATCATCTGGGGGCGTTCTGTGTTCTTCTGTCCAAAGGGACCTGCGGTGGTGGAATATTCTCCCGTGTCACCCATCGTGCTCTCACCAGAGTTGTACCAAGTAGCGTTGCCTGAATCCATCGACCCTTCTTCGAACATCGGTTTCTCCATCATTGGGTTTTGAGTAGTCTTAGGGTAGCCTGGATAGTCTTCCCTCGCAGGATGAAGGTCCATCCCACCGTCATCATGGCCTTCATTCATATCGTAAGATCTCGATGTGTTGAGTATCATCCTTGAATAGTCTGGATATTGCTCTCGATCGCCTAGATTGAAGATGTCGTCACTCGATCTTCCTGGAGAATATTCACCTGACGATCGTCTTGTAGGCGAGGACGGGTTGTAATAACCTCTTCTGAGCGTAAAGTTATCACTGGTTGGAGATAAATCTTGTGGGAAAACTGGTGATCTCGCCCCATCGGGGCTAGCTATGCCGGAGCTCACTGAACCATCCCAGCTTAGGTTGTCATCGTCAACCTTAATGAGACGTCTGGTTTTCTTTTCATTCGTGCGGTATCTGTTGGGAAGCGTACTGCCAATAGAAGGGGTCTCCAGTCGTTTCTTGTAACGTGGTTCTTTTCGCGGAACTGATGTACCGTATAATTCACCGGTTTCGTGTGGTGATGATAGTTGTCTCTGATCGTTAGCAGGTACTTGGTGAACAATTAAAACACCTGCAAGAAACAGAAAAAATATATAAGAAATGTCATAATGAAATTAAAGAAACTTTAAAGAAAGACGGTGTGAGCTTTGCAATTTTTAAATCATGAAAAATCATAAGCTGGGTACCACCAGATCAGCTGTGCTGTTTCAGTCACTTTGTATATAACGCTGCGATACGAAATTGGAACATATTTTCCATTATATGGTTTCTTGCTTAAGTCACTGATGCAAAGTGGGATATTTCTTTAGTGTTCCTCACTGAAAGGCGGCACAGTTGTGTTGTTACTCAAGTTCTTTTAGTCTCATTTGATAATGAACTTCTTTCGGACTAAGCCAAGTTTTGATAATAACACAAGATATGGATTCTATAGAGCGCCAAAACGGTTCTCAACTCAGTGACGATGGTGATACAAAGATACACCCTGATATTACAAATTCACACGCGAATAATGTAATTAATTTACGAGAAATTAGACGGATTATGTTAATGTTTAAAATATTCATATACAAATATTATCATCGTATACAGGCCTACGTTTATATCGTCGTGTAGCCTACTTTTAAATTATTAACCGGTCACCATTGTCCATTTGGCGTTCCATAGGATCAATATATTGCCTGAACTGATCAAACCAGCACCCTTCCTCAACTGACCAAGCTGCATAATATTTGCACATAACTGCATACAACTCAATCAAGCTATAAGGGATCTTTTGTTTTTAAAATTCGGTTGTCGTCTGCTCCTTATAACCCGTTGCTAACCAGTTAATACAATACAAAATTCTACCTATCCTACAGTCCTATATGCCTCATATAAAGCTGTTATACTATTCCATATCAAAACTCTAGCACGATTTTCATGGACTTGTAGAGCACACAAACCCAACCATCTTATATTGCTTCATATGACACGAATCTGTGTGGAGAACAACTGCCCCGGTAAGAAAACTCTAATTCTGTTTGGGAGATATGTCTGCAGGGAGCTATCATATTTGTCAGTATGTCATAGTGCCACTGTAATCTGAATTCTTTGACTTTTTTGTTTGTTTCATTTTTCATAATTTAGGTAGCATGTTAACAGCGTTGACACTGAAACCAAGGACATTATTACGTCACATTACGAGGTTCGTTGTTTTCTGTGTATTATTCAGCATTTGTAACTAATCCACCTCCATTACAGAAAATAAAATTGTAATGATAAGAAAAGAAGAACACATAAGAACTAAGAATTAAGTGAGGATGGTTGGGTTGATGTCTCCTTTAAGTTTTTTTCACTTCTAAATTTTTCTTTTATTAACTATCGAATACCATGTCATAACGAAAGTTGATAAATTCAATACAGCTAATAACCTTTAATGTACTAACACGCAACTATAGGGTGCACCTAACCGGAGCAATATTTCGTGAAAGAAAGTACAAACCAGTTTCAAGCTCTTTACAAATTCTTTGTTTGGTAGCACATTGTTGTAAATCATTTGAACCGTGCAAAGAAAAGGTCGTTTATTATTTACTTTGCCAGAAAATAAACTCGTTGGATTGAAAGCGGGAACGAAATCCTTAACACTGAGGTGTTTAAATACGGTAGGCCTAGGTGTGTAGGTCGAACGACAAGGACACGATACTTGATTGAAGCCAAAAAGGAAAGCTGCAATAGGTTATATTGTGATCGAAATATTTATGTTCGCTGCAAATTTAATAACCACCCATCGCTAATTCTGAATCCGTCTCTGCTAAGGTAACTAGTCAAGGGCTACAAAAGGTCGGTTGCATCTCACAAGCAAATACCCTACATAGACAAGTGGGTGGTGGAGGGGAGGAGATGGAGGGGAGGAGAAGGAGGATAGGGTAACCGATGACCCATTAAAGTTTAAATGGTAAATTATAAATGCACACAATTACGATAATAAGAACAGGGAATATGACCGTTATTGTAGACTGTTAAAAGACAAAGTTATCAGGAAGTCTGTAACTTTGTACATAGCCACCAGTCATTCTATCTAGTAGTTATGTACATAGCTATCAGGCAGTCTATGTAGTAATTATGTACAAAGCTATCAGGCAGTCTATGTAGTAATTATGTACATACTATCAGGCAGTCGATGTAGTAATCATGTACATATACTATCAGGCAGTCTATGTAGTAGTTACGTACATAGCTATCAGGCAGCTGTCTATGTAGTAATTACGTACCATAATTACTATTTAATCACAATTAGCGAAGTTTGCATCCGAAAAGTTAACTTTATAGTCGTGACAAGTCGGGGGTGGGGGCATGTCACAGTTATCATCAATTTATTTTACGCTGGATTTCAAAGATTCTGAAATAAACAATCGATGGTATAATAATCTTGAAGATTTGAATATGATTTACTTAATTAAGGCGTTTTAAGATATTCATTGGCAAACAGAGAAAGAACAGAACGAGACCTGATATGGACTGGGAATGTATGTTAGAACTTCACCTATTCTAGCTCAAACTCTAGCAGGTCATATATTCTGTAATATTGATAACCCAAGCTATCAGTTATCATCAAATGGTAATGCCAATTAAAAAACCTTGTAGCGACCCCGGAAAGTAAACAGTTTAGTGTTTAAGTCAATGGACCCAAAAACAAAATTTGTAGTACGAAACCTACGTTGAGACATTATCGTTTTAAACATTGGTTGTCTACTCATCAATTTCATAAATATTATGATCACCATAATAACTTTACAATGTAAAGAGTTGTCAAGTATAAATACAGTCGGCTGTCTGTCATTATTGTTATACCTGTTGTTTTGTATATATATATATATATATATATATATGTGTGTGTGTATATATATATATGTGTGTATATATGTGTGTGTATGTATACACACATACATATATATATATATATATGTGTGTGTATATATATATATATATGTGTGTGTGTGTATATATATATATATATGTATATATGTGTGTGTATGTATAAACACACATACATACATATATATATATATATATGTGTGTGTGTGTGTGTATATATATATACACACACACACACATATATATATATATATATACACACACATATATATATATATATATACACACATATATATATATATCTATATATATATATATTAATGTGGTTTAATTATTAGAGTTTATGAAACAATGGATTAACGAACACATTTAACAGGACACAACAGTCGACATTAACATTTATTTATATAGTTCTTTTTGAGAACGGAGCATTCAACATGAATTGAGCATATCAATGGGGCGGGTAAAGGATTAAATAAAGGAGTCGTCGTGGGGTTGTTGTGTTCGACACCCACTCAGGGTATCTGGGTTCCCCCTTGTGAAAAAAATAAATAAAAAATAAAACTTTAGACATCAACTGGTTCATTTCGAGGCACATTTAGACTAGCTTTATAATTAGGTCTAAACGCAAGGTTGTGTTAGCTGGCTGATAACTGCTTTGATTATTTACAGCCCCCCCTCCCTGCACCCCTTTCTTCACATGGATCCGCGCCTGATAACAACACTTAAACTCTGCCCGAAGTCAAAATTTATTTCGAGATTTTATAGACTCGTTGAAGACAATTCTCGATGAATGGCAATTCTTACCTTTTCCGTCTACAATTTTTGGTAGTTTCACTTTACGATTAAATTTTTCAGTCAAACCGGCGTGAAGGGCGTCCCATTCGGTCTGAGAACCTTTCGTTAATCCCAATCCAATGATCACTTGCATCTCAGAGTTACGGAGCGGAATATTCAAAGGTGTCTCATCTAGATTGCCTGCAAAATTAGATCAAACATAAAGGAAAAACACAGAGTAATAAACTTCTCAACTTCAATTTAATATTTGGAGTTAAGCTGGTTTGTGTCATGCGGAATAAGAACAACTGGATTTAGATGAATGAGACGAGAGAATTTGCGATGAAGGTGTGTAGTGAAATCTGAAGAACCCTTACCTGTACCCCTCCCCTTCCCCTATTTGTTCGCGTTCCTCGCCGGGTGGGTAATACGGATCACATTTGTAGCGAGTCCATAATGCTAATCGTCATTAATTGTACTCATATTTACCCTCGTGGATTTGCAATGAGAGTCTAATATAGCTTGTAGTGCAAGATAAGGTACTCATACTCGGACATTATGAAAGTCAAATATAGCTTGTAGTGCAAGATAAGGTACTCATACTCGCGCATTTTGAAAGTATAATATAGCTTGTAGTGCAAGATAAGGTACTCATACTCGCGCAGGTTGAAAGTCTAATATAGCTTGTAGTGCAAGATAAAGTACTCATACTCGCGCATTATGAAAGTCTAATATAGCTTGTAGTGCAAGATAAGGTACTCATACTCGCGCAGTTTGAAAGTCTAATATAGCTTGTAGTGCAAGATAAGGTACTCATATTCGGACATTATGAAAGTCTAATATAGCTTGTAGTGCAAGATAAGGTACTCATATTCGCCCATTTTGAAAGTCTAATATAGCTTGTAGTGCAAGATAAGGTACTCATACTCGCGCATTTTGAAAGTCTAATATAGCTTGTAGTGCAAGATAAGGTACTCATATTCGGACATTATGAAAGTCTAATATAGCTTGTAGTGCAAGATAAGGTACTCATAATCGGGCATTATGAAAGTCTAATATAGCTTGTAGTGCAAGATAAGGTACTTATACTCGGACATTTTGAAAGTAAAATATAGCTTGTAGTGCAAGATAAGGTACTCATACTCGGACATTATGAAAGTCTAATATAGCTTGTAGTGCAAGACAAGGTACTCATATTCGGACATTATGAAAGTCTAATATAGCTTGTAGTGCAAGATAAGGTACTCATACTCGCCCATTTTGAAAGTCTAATATAGCTTGTAGTGCAAGATAAGGTACTCATACTCGCGCAGGTTGAAAGTCTAATATAGCTTGTAGTGCAAGATAAGGTACTCATATTCGGACATTATGAAAGTCTAATATAGCTTGTAGTGCAAGATAAGGTACTCATACTCGGGCATTTTGAATGTATAATATAGCTTGTAGTGCAATATAAGGTACTCATACTCGGACATTATGAAAGTCTAATATAGCTTGTTGTGCAAGATAAGGTACCGTACTCATACTCGCGCATTTTGAAAGTCTAATATAGCTTGTAGTGCAAGATAAGGTACTCATATTCGGACATTATGAAAGTCTAATATAGCTTGTAGTGCAAGATAAGGTACTCATAATCGGGCATTATGAAAGTCTAATATAGCTTGTAGTGCAAGATAAGGTACTCATACTCGGACATTTTGAAAGTATAATATAGCTTGTAGTGCAAGATAAGGTACTCATACTCGCGCATTTTGAAAGTCTAATATAGCTTGTAGTGCAAGATAAGGTACTCATATTCGGACATTATGAAAGTCTAATATAGCTTGTAGTGCAAGATAAGGTACTCATATTCGCCCATTTTGAAAGTCTAATATAGCTTGTAGTGCAAGATAAGGTACTCATACTCGCGCATTTTGAAAGTCTAATATAGCTTGTAGTGCAAGATAAGGTACTCATATTCGGACATTATGAAAGTCTAATATAGCTTGTAGTGCAAGATAAGGTACTCATAATCGGGCATTATGAAAGTCTAATATAGCTTGTAGTGCAAGATAAGGTACTTATACTCGGACATTTTGAAAGTAAAATATAGCTTGTAGTGCAAGATAAGGTACTCATACTCGGACATTATGAAAGTCTAATATAGCTTGTAGTGCAAGATAAGGTACTCATATTCGGACATTATGAAAGTCTAATATAGCTTGTAGTGCAAGATAAGGTACTCATACTCGCCCATTTTGAAAGTCTAATATAGCTTGTAGTGCAAGATAAGGTACTCATATTCGGACATTATGAAAGTCTAATATAGCTTGTAGTGCAAGATAAGGTACTCATAATCGGGCATTATGAAAGTCTAATATAGCTTGTAGTGCAAGATAAGGTACTCATACTCGGACATTTTGAAAGTATAATATAGCTTGTAGTGCAAGATAAGGTACTCATACTCGGACATTTTGAAAGTATAATAGAGCTTGTAGTGCAAGATAAGGTACTCATACTCGGACATTATGAAAGTCTAATATAGCTTGTAGTGCAAGATAAGGTACTCATATTCGGACATTATGAAAGTCTAATATAGCTTGTAGTGCAAGATAAGGTACTCATACTCGCCCATTTTGAAAGTCTAATATAGCTTGTAGTGCAAGATAAGGTACTCATACTCGGATATTTTGAAAGTATAATATAGCTTGTAGTGCAAGATAAGGTACTCATACTCGGACATTATGAAAGTCTAATATAGCTTGTAGTGCAAGATAAGGTACTCATATTCGGACATTATGAAAGTCTAATATAGCTTGTAGTGCAATATAAGGTACTCATACTCGGACATTATGAAAGTGTAATATAGCTTGTTGTGCAAGATAAGGTACCGTACTCATACTCGCGCATTTTGAAAGTCTAATATAGCTTGTAGTGCAAGATAAGGTACTCACACTTGCGCATTTTGAAAGTCTAATATAGCTTGTAGTGCAAGATAAGGTACTCATACCCGGACATTATGAAAGTCTAATATAGCTTGTAGTGCAAGATAAGGTACTCATACTCGGACATTTTGAAAGTATAATATAGCTTGTAGTGCAAGATAAGGTACTCATACTCGGACATTATGAAAGTCTAATATAGCTTGTAGTGCAAGATAAGGTACTCATACCCGGACATTATGAAAGTCTAATATAGCTTGTAGTGCAAGATAAGGTACTCATACTCGGACATTATGAAAGTATAATATAGCTAGTAGTGCAAGATAAGGTACTCATACTCGGACATTATGAAAGTCTAATATAGCTTGTAGTGCAAGATAAGGTACTCATACTCGGACATTATGAAAGTCTAATATAGCTTGTAGTGCAAGATAAGGTACTCATACTCGGACATTATGAAAGTCTAATATAGCTTGTAGTGCAAGATAAGGTACTCATACTCGGACATTATGAGAGTCTAATATAGCTTGTAGTGCAAGATAAGGTACTCATACTCGGACATTATGAAAGTCAAATATAGCTTGTAGTGCAATGTAAGGTACTCATACTCGGGCATTATGAAAGTCTAATAGAGCTTGTAGTTCAAATAAGTCTGGCACGCACCGAAAATCACGACCATATCTTTGATCCCAACAATTATCTTCAGTACAAAAACAAATTTGGGCTTTGGCGTATGAATGACGTCATCTTATGCCATTAATAGCTGCTATTGACAAAATGAGCCGCCGTTTTAGTAAATTTTGAATATTGGTGAGACGAGATTAACATGATGAGGTAGATAGTGGGCTTTCCCAAAATTGAATTCCTGTAAATTCGTAGTTTACTATTATAAGAATGAAGTAAGAAGATCAAAATAGACAATTTCAATGGTTCTGTTGTTACAACTGTCGGTTCTTTATTTACATTGCCTTCCGACAGTCTTTTGAAGTTGTATAGGTCATGGGGAATGATGCCATGGATCAATCAGGCAACACAAATATGTCACTTAAAGTTTGTAGCGCTGCTCGTTTTCAAGGAACGCCGTTTTGATAGACAATTGCTTTATCTGAAGTTCCCTTCCCGGTTGTTACTTTCCAGTCGCATCATCTGTGTAGATGCGACATCTCAGCTTAACAATGCTGCTCAAATTGTTAGATTCGCTTGACTTTTTTTTTTGGGGGGGGGGGGGGAACTTGATGAAAAAGAACCTAACATGAATTGTATCTGGGCGACGAGAGGTAAGAGTTGAATGGAATCCTAGGGTAGGATACTTTCCCAGGGTCAATCAACGAACTCGAAATGATCTCCCCACCCCCGCAAAAAAAATCGTTATTAACCGGTAAAGATATCATTCACTTGAAATCCATGCTAACAAACTCACCCTCATTCAGAGGTGGTTACGATTTCGGTAACCATAGTTTCTAGGGTTTGTTATTGTTTGAAACTTCGGATTCAACCATAACCCTTGAAAAATTGGAATGAATTGAATACAAAAACAATCAACTTATAATATATATATATATATATATATATATATATATATATATATATATATATAAATATATATATATATATATATATATATATATAAATATATATATATATATATATATATATATATATATATATAAATATGTATATATATATATATATATATATATATATATATATATATATATATATATATATATATATATATATATATATATATATATATATATATATATATTATATGGCTATATGGCTAGGGTGTTCGCATAGAAAGCGGGAGGCCCGGGTTCGAATCCCGGTTGAGGCTGGAAGTTTTTTCACTGTTCTGGATTTTCCAAGTCACTACGATTTCAATTACATATATATATGTATATATATATATGTAATGTATATGTATATGTATATATATATATATATATATATATTTATATATATATATAGATATGTATATGTATATATTTTTATATGCATCATTGTCTTTGTACCTGTCAGTAGCTTAACTTTCAAACTCTAATTCCCTGGTATTCAAAGTGGGGATCATAAAAACAAACCAAAAATTTATAAAGAAAAGAAATTGCAAAAACAAGAAGAAAGAAGACCCTCTGACACTTTTGCTTCTGCCAGTAGACATTAGTATCTTAAACATACGATTAGTCAATTAACAATCTTCAGTCAAAACATTGGCATGATTTCTTTACCTAGCATAGGCCCTGTGTTACTGCTAATTATACACAAATAATATTGTTCTACTCTCAGAAGCCTTTTCAGCAAATGATGTGTTTTGTAATTCAGGGAAGGGTCAGTGAGAACTTCATATTAGCCAGTGGATTTTTGAACGCACTTGCATTTTTTAATAGCAGTTGGCAAAATTTGTGAGATTTATAGGCCTGCCCGGTGATGTTATATGTTTGAGTATATGGGTGGCAATTATTTTATTTTCCTAGCATATTTCTGGGCGATATTGATGATATTTAACATGTTGAGATGTTATATGGTAATGTATTTGTACTTGCCCAAATAAACATTAAGAGGGTGGAGGGGGTGGGGTAACGTCATTTGTTTTTCAAGAGGGTGGAAGGGGTTACTTGGTGTGTTTTCGAGAGGGTTGGAGGGGTGGGGTGATGTCATTTGTTTCCGAGAGGGTTGGAGGGGTGGGGTGACGTCATTTGTTTTCATTATCCCACCTTGTTAAAAGTCTGTACATAAACCATGTTTGTCCAAGAGATGATTTGTGCAGCCATGGAGCAGCATGGCAACAGCATCTTTGAAACTAATTAATATTCAGTATTCCTCGATGTGACGTCAACAATGACAATCATGCTTTACAATATGAATATTCAATCTGTAATATGCTTCCCAACTAAAGATGCTTTTGTATTGAAATAAGTGCCTTGATAAAGAGCAATATAGCTATATTAGAAATTTATGTTTCACCTTTATGCGATTGTTTTTGTTCCCCTGTTAACCAAGTCCACATGATACCCTGCAAATCAATTTTATTACCAGGTGTTCTCCTTACCCTGAATATGGTTTCTTCCTGGCAGCCTATCCCAGTGGCATACACAGGGTTTCAAGGGTAGTGGGACCAAATTCACAAATTCCTGGACTGATTTCGGTAGGGGCATTACCCTTTATGGAATGGCCAGAGGCAAATTAAGGATCCTGGTGTTATGAGGCTGACTACCATGAAGTGGGTCCTCCCCAAGAAAACAATTAGACTGAAGGATTTTAAAATTTAGGGGTGCAACCCTGGCATCACAGAAGACTCCCATGTGGTGGTGGTGGTGGTTCAGGGGGGTAGTAGCTGTAAACCCATAGAGTTCTAAATTTCCCCGACTTACGATTGTAGGTTCCCCTCCCCCCCCCCCACCCTCCCATTTTCGCTCGCCACTGGCTCGTCCTCAACCCTCCCGTTCCTCATCAACCAACCCAAAAATAGAAAATGTAGATTTTTACGCAGATTGAAGGTTATTGGAGTTGCTTTAGTGCACCTTTTCAGGAGACAATAATTCTGATGGGGGGGGGGGGGGAGATGGGGAGGGGGTTCTACCGTCCCTCCCCATTTATTCGTGGTTACATTACTGGATGCATCGTTATGTAAGATTGTAAGCCTCACAGAACTTTGATGCCCAGATTCGCCATTTTGCGAAATTATGGCCCATCCGATTTCTGTTGCATGCGTCCACAACCCTTTATGAACTGCTCTGTAGGCTACACTGGGACATGGTCGAATCGAAATTGTAAACTAAAGGCTTCACTTTAAAATAACCACGAAATCTTTATGATTTTACAAACCTACTGATTAATACATATATATTTTGCTTTCTTAAACTCTCCCTGTTACCATTACGTTATATTTCTCGCCTTCCTAACGGTTTTGTTTAATAGGGGGCGCTACTCTGAAATTTGATGTTGAATTGATAAGAGCACTCAACTTGGCAGACCTCGGCATGGAAGACAAACCGACGTCACAGGACGAACCAGATCTCGACTACAAGTTTCTCTTTAAAATCGTGATGATCCCGTCTATTATTTTCTACATTATCTATTCCATGACCGTAAAGATGTTCAAGGAGCCAGAAAAGGAGAAAAAGAAGTAATGTCGTCGGTGACTTCGTATAAGGATCGGAATCACTTAAAACTCCCATCCTTCCTCTTCAAAATATTTTTTTCCCTCTCCAAATTATTTGCTTTTGACGTTTACCATTTGCTTTTTAGTTTACGCTTCTCCAACCACAAAGTCAATGGTGAGCCTGAAGGGACGTACCAGTTGTAGAATTAGCGTGTCAGTAAATAACACGACATCACGACAAAAATACGATATTTGTCGAGTTGACAAGTTACGATAATATGGACATTTTGGGCGAGAATGATTAAATTGTCGATTTTCTGCATTACGCGTAATTTGTTAACGCGTCCAAAAATACTTTATGTGTAATCGTAAACATTTTACGTCAAGATGTTATGATAGTCTATAAAGACAAAAAGTATCAACGCATTTTTCGAAATTTTGCATTATATTGACAAGCTAAGTTCGAACCGCATTACTAAATTGTGTTTTTTTGGGGGGGGGGGTGGGCGGGGGGGGATTAAATTATCATTAGTGTTTAATCTTGGTTTCTTGTAGGCATTGTAAGGCCTATACTACAATGTACACCTATATAACGTAAGCAATACATACAATACGTTGAAATTGGGACATTATAGCTTGACATGTTTTCTTGAAAATCCTTATTTTTGCGAAAAATCACGGAAAAGTTCTTCATTAAACAGTTTTTTGTTCATCTTCTTCATGTCTTCAGGGAAGTTGGAGAAGATAAATCGAATTCTCTCCTTCAGCTACATGAAGTAGGCCTATTTGATATTTGAATGAATGATCAAATGTAAAGGGTTTATTAATTATATTCCTTATTAACTTAACTTGCATAGTTAGAATTAACTTTTAAAATGAGTGGAAAGGCGTGCGGGGTGGGGTGGGGGAGGGGGTGGAGGGGTGGGGTGGGGTTGACAGTACTGTTCACAGACCTCCCCCCATGCTATGTTTTGAATATTTACAATACGATTATAAAATTTGTCACACCCTTGTATTTTGTCTATCCGAGGTAGGGGAGGGGGAAGGTGGGCGTAAACCGGTGTCAATTAAGGGAGCGAGGAAATAAGTGATAAACAATATTATATATTATCATTTTCATAATACATACTAAGGATAAAATAGGGTCTTCAAAATGGAGGGCCAAATTGTCCCTGGGCCCAGAGCTGGCTCTCGACGCCCTTGCATGTATATAAGTTTCAATACTCAGCCCGGCCGAGCTTATGTTGTAACTGCTGACACGCAGATGATGATATCGTAAACAGGCGACAATAGCTGTATACTGGCGCATATACTTCGATACACCGATATACACTGGCTATATATGATATCATTTACATATTTGAAGTATTTTCTCTTTCTTTTTGGAAGTTTTTCACTTACTTGTTTTTGGAAGTATTTTTCACTTACTTGTTTGGAAGACGCATTGAAATGCATTGTGAGTATTAGTGTTGTACCAAAGGATAACTCGAGTCCAGGCGCGTAGGCAGAAATTTGCCAAGGGAGGGGCGAAACTGTAGATTCGGCATTGCAAACTATCTAAGCGTAGCGCCACCATAATTGGCGCGAAGAGTACAAGAAAATTTTGGCTGAAAATGCCTCCCAGATCGCTGGAAATGGCACTTCCCAGGCCTTGTAAGTTGCATCTTAGCATTTTCTCTTTTGAAAATACTAGCGATATCATAGAAACATTAAAAAAATATATTAAAAAATATGCTCAAGGGGGGGGGGGGGGCGGCTGCCCCCTTCGCCCCCCCCCCCCCCCCCTTGGCTACGCGCCTGCTCGAGTCACGAATTTCTCCAAAGTTGTAGTGAAAAGACTCGAACAAGTTTGTTAAGCTTTTCTTTTGCCTTATAGAAATTGAGACTCGGATGGAATAAAAAACAAAACATTTACTGAGAATTATTTTATTCGACCTTAATTTGAAGTGACCTTTATCAATTCTCGTGATTATTGAACAATAAAATTGTAGTATCATGCAATATAGCTTCGAAGGATTTATTCACTTCTTTATAATCCCAGCCTATTTTCAAAAATCCCATGCTTTTAGACAGATTCTTTCTTCTTTTCTTCATATTTTGGTCTTTTGGTTTTCATTGTTTTGCTTGTCTAGTGAAAACAGACATATAATGATTCTGTTTGTGGGTGGAATACAGTTACGTAATGTTTAATGGGTTCGCAACCAGCTGCTTTAACCCAACTTCAGTTCAACAAAAATATAACCTTTAAACAATTATTTGACATCGCGGAGTCTTCTTTGGGTTGTGTCTCCTTATTCTTTGTCTTGAGTCCGTTATACTTGTTTATTTTCTTGTATATTAACCAATTATAAACCTAGCCTACTCTAAAGCATCAGGGCCGGTGTTGAAAGTACTCTTTACATGGTCTCCTCAGTTTATATATATATATATATATATATATATATATATATATATATATATATATATAAACACAAATACACTCAGATCAATTGTGATGACCCCGTCACTACTTGTAGATACGAAATTGGAACATATTGTCAACACAGGGTTTCTTGCGTAATCGGTACTTTCCCGCAAAGTGGGATTTTCTTCAGACAGTCGGAGTATTGATCAATAGTAGTGGTATTGATCATCGTGGTATTGATCATCGTGGTATTGATCAAAACAGTTGTGTTATTGGTCAAGTAATTTTTTGTCTCATTTGATAAATTCTTTCGGACTGAGACAAGTGTTAGTTTTGTCACAGGATGCGGAATTCTATGGCGCGCCAAAACGAGAGTTTCAGCATACTTTTGAATAAATCACGAAAAAGAAATGTGTGCTAATTTTGCAGAACTTTTTAATCTTCCTATATAGACACCCCGGCAAGAACCTGTTATGTATTTGATTTACTTCTAACTAAAAAATCCTTCACAAAACGTTAACGGTAAGAATTCGTTATAAGTCTCATATCACCGACCAACACTTGAACATAAAAACAAAAAAATCTCAGTTTCACAATAATATATGTAATCCGTTCTCATATGTTCATTAATCCACCTTCTGTATATTCATGGTTATTTCGGTACTAATTCTATCAGTGCCACTAGTAATTATCTATAGTCACACTTTCATAATGTTACAGTTTGTACTTTTCATTCCACTGCCAAGTATTGCTGACCGAAAATTCCAATACACATTCTAATATACAGTACTCCTTATTTATCAATTATGAGTCATAGCTTATTTATATGCTTTTGTTAACCAACTAGGCTATGGACACTGATTGTATGTTCAAAGG
This sequence comes from Apostichopus japonicus, assembly GCF_037975245.1. NCBI lineage: Eukaryota > Metazoa > Echinodermata > Holothuroidea > Aspidochirotida > Stichopodidae > Apostichopus > Apostichopus japonicus. The sequence goes on from NC_092577.1 coordinate 28,250,821, forward strand.
TAAGGAAGGTCGTCATTACACTGTATACATTACACCTGTTTTCCACTAGACATTTATTTTCAAACAACAAGCAAACGAAGAACAAACAAGCAAGCGAACAACGAAAGAATGAGCCACAAAAGTTATATTTTATTAATCTCTCGGGCCTATTACAAGTATTCTACTGTATATTAATGATCTCTACATTTTTAACAGTTTGTTTAAACCAGTGGCGTAGGAAGGTACTCTTGAGTGGGGGGGGGGGGGCTGAAGACTGGTGGCCGGCCTGGGGGAGGGGTCTAAGGGGAGGGGTGATTTTGTTTGCATTTCCAGTTGGCCTCAGATGCAATTTGGTGCAATATAGCACACTTCAACCCACCCACTCCATTTTGTATATAATTTTGCATTTTCACCTGGCCTTAGATGCAATTTGGTGCTCCAAATGAGATTTTTTCTCATTTGGAAATGAAAAAGGGGTTTTCTGACTTGCAAAGCCCCTCCATATTTTTCACTGGGGGGGGGGGGGCTGGCGCCCCCCAGCCCCCCGGTTCCTACGCCCTTGGTTTAAACAATAAACACTATTATCGTCATAAGTAGTTATGTGTGTTGAACATTTCTATAAAATGGTATTTTACTCCTTATAAATTAAACCAAGGTATCATCACTCAAAGAGTTGTTTGCCCCACACGCCAAAAAAAGGGAAGGAAAAGACATTATCGCGAACTCCACAACAGTAACCAGTCAAATGGCCCGTTCTACAACGAGCACCGATGATAATGAAAACTTAGAAAGATAAATCGTGGTTCAGTGTTAAGAGGTGGAGGGTGGTGGGGGAGGGGGCGAAGGGATTACACAGCGCTCTCCCCCTTGACCGTCCTTGCTCCTTGGCATCCCCTCCCAGCCAATAACAGTGTACATATACCAATCAGAAACACCCTACTATCCCTCTGATGAGATTTACTTAACCCTACTTATTGTCTAATTAATTGTCGAATTAATTACTAATAAAGACCAAAAAAAGTGACTTTTACGTGTCAATGAAAGTTCCGTCTTGAATGCGGTGGTTATTACAATATTGTGGAAATTTCACCACCACCTCCTACCACCACTCCTCCCCTCTCCCGCCCACTTTGTTTTTACTGCGCCTGATTCCTGATGATAAGAAGTTTGTGATTGATCTATGGAAACTTCAAATGTATTCATCGATGCAAATATAACAAATATAATTTAAATTTATATATAGATACTTTACATGTACAGTTTAATTCAATATAAATGATGAATTTGAAGTTATGCAAAGCACGAATAATAACAAAGAAAAAGAAGAGATAAAATAAAGAGACAAAACGAACGAGTTTACTCTAACCTTGAATTCGACATTGGATGATAACATCTTCAAAGCTATACTACTTAATAGGCATCGTGGTACCTTGTCGATAAAAGTTTACCCCTTATGATTACTGTAAAATAGATTATATATATATATACAATTTCAAGAACTTTTTAAGTTCCAAATTTGGGCGTTGACGATACAACGGTAAATCTTCCGTAGTGTGTGTGTGTTGTTTCCTTCCAAGAATCAGTTACAATGCAATTAATCAAGAATACTGTTCAAAACTATGACTTTTTCTAAACATAAAAAACTTAACTAAAGTCCTTATAGTTACCACTGACGTTTGACATAGCGCGATGCGTTCTATATCGACTGCAATTTCAAATTCGTATTTAGCCAGCTGGTTGGCTAATCAAGCGAGGACATGTCATATAAACACGATCATTGTTAATATGAATATGACCATCGTTGATATAAATGACCTGCTTGGGTCAAATCCGGTCATCTCCTCTCGCCCATTTCTTATCCGTCGCCAATTATATTTAGGGAGGCTCTTGGTATAGCTTCAATGATGCCCCAACTGCAGCCCAATCGGTTTTGCGTGCTTTTGAAAATACATCATAATTATAATACAGAATGCATGCTCCGAAGAATGCAATATCACCAGAAGTGAAAAACACATCATTTCACGCAAGTGTCTGCTATATCTGTCGCAAAAAGATGAGCTATTGCTAGGGCTGCGATGCAACCTTACACGATCAATTTGAAATCTCAACAAGTGGCATGCACATGATTTAAATGTTTATGTGTGTTGGCGGTGGGGAGGGGTGGGGAGGGGGGGGGGCTTTGGGTGTGATTCTAATATTCCCCGACTGATTTGCGTAGTGGCATGAACCTTAATGGAACTAGGGCCTGGGGATATTTAAAGTTGGTGGTGTCGTCATGGGTTCTTTGAAAGCCGGATCCCGTGTCAGGGCCCTGTTCTGTTGATAGGGCCTAGCACAGAAAATGTTGTAGACGTTTAGACGTCAAGTAGGTATATTATAATGCATAGTTAGACTACAAACTAGGGTATTATTAGGTCTAAGCGCAATCTAGTTTAATAAACACTCTTTTACAAATATTAGTTTAACCTGCATAACTTTGTACAACCTAACAATGTCTTACCATCAACATTATTCACGACCCAAGTATAGCTTCAACAGCGACTGTATTTCTGTTAAGACCAGTATAGGCATAGCCTAACGCATGTGGTTTATTCAGTTTCTCCAACCTAACTTATTTCTTCCAAGTTCAGAATCTCTTAACAAATAGCGCTCCGCCAAGTGGCGATCGTCTGCTCAACCCTGATTGCCCCACCCTGGTGACCATAGTGACGGTCTGAAGCGGCTAATTTTCGCTACTGTTCCAAAGAGATCGCGTGGTCTAGATAAGGTACTCGCTTCATCGTCGTCCAAGTCGTACATGGACCGTGCTTTAAATGTGTCGTTTCTTGGCGTGTCTGCCACATTAAAATCCTGGACCGATCTCGATTTATAGCGAACGTTTCCTCCTCGGTTGCTGTTAGTGTTCATCTTTGATTTTAGATACAGGTTTTTGTTGTCGCTCGCAAAATGTTTGTTACGTACCATAGTGTCTCGTCCCACCGAGTGTAGATACTCTTGTATCATCTGGGGCCGTTCTGTGTTCTTCTGTCCAAAGGGACCTGCGGTGGTGGAATGGTCTCCCGTGTCACCCATCGTGCTCTCACCAGAGTTGTACCAAGTAGCGTTGCCTGAATCCGTCGACCCTTCTTCGAACATCGGTTTCTCCATCATTGGGTTTTGAGTAGTCTTAGGGTAGCCTGGATATTCTTCCCTCGCAGGATGAAGGTCCATCCCACCGTCATCATGGCCTTCATTCATATCGTAAGATCTCGATGTGTTGAGTATCGTCCTTGAATAGTCTGGATGTTGCTCTCGATCGCCTAGATTGAAGATGTCGTCACTCGATCTTCCTGGAGAATATTCACCTGACGATCGTCTTGTAGGCGAGGACGGGTTGTAATAACCTCTTCTGAACGTAAAGTTATCACTGGTTGGAGATAAATCTTGTGGGAAAACTGGTGATCTCGCCCCATCGGGGCTAGCTATGCCGGAGCTCACTGAACCATCCCAGCTTAGGTTGTCATCGTCAACCTTAATGAGACGTCTGGTTTTCTTTTCATTCGTGCGGTATCTGTTGGGAAGCGTACTGCCAATAGAAGGGGTCTCCAGTCGTTTCTTGTAACGTGGTTCTTTTCGCGGAACTGATGTACCGTATAATTCACCGGTTTCGTGTGGTGATGATAGTTGTCTCTGATCGTTAGCCAGGCGCGGCGGAACGGAAAAATTATTGGGGGGGCTAATGTGTGGAGACCATCTAAGCGGAGCGCCACCATCGGTTGGCGCGGAGCGTACAAGAAAATTTTGGGTTTTTCAAACCCCCAGATGGCCGGAAACGGCACTTCCCGAGTGTTTTATGCTGCGAATACCTAGCCCTAAAATATGGCTCTCAAGCCTGCAATTTCTCAGATTGCACGTAAAAGTCTGTAAAAACATTGTAATTTGTATATTCGATAATGTTTTAAGAGAGTATCTATTACTCGTAGTGTACTCGCAAAGACGTTTTTGAGTGTAGTAAGGGCAGTGGCGGAGCTAGGGGTATTGGTCAGGGGGGGGGTGGCAAAAATGGTCTGTAGGGGCGCTTTCGACACTATCTAAGAGGAGCGCCACCACAGGTTGGCGCGGAGCGTACAGAAATTTTTTGAGTAAAGATACTCCCTAGATTGCAGGAAATGACCCTTTCCGGACCTGGCTAATTTGCAGATAAACAGTGAATAAATAGGTGTCGTCTCCATTTTGTCGGAAAATTACACCAACAGAATATGACAAATGTCAATAGGTATATGAGAGCGCAATAAAATAGTCAATAATCGCAAATAAGTAAAAAGTAGTGCTGAAAAGGGCGCCAGCAGTCCATTTGAGTCCGTCAGGGGGGGGGGGGCATCCGCCCCCTGACTGTATATATGGACGCTCCGTCACTAAGTAAGGGGATGTTGGAGAACTGGCTGAAATGAGGCAAGTCATTGGCCTAAGACGAAGTTGTGCTACGCTTACCGGTACTCACATTCACTGCTTCCACTTTTCACGGGGCGTGAAGACGCTGTTGGGGTGACAATGTGGTCTAAAGCCAGGGGACGGGCCGCGAATATTTTTTTCCCAAACTGAACTGACACTGAAATTATTTCCTCGATTCAGATTGGCTCTCAGCGAGCCAAAAGGTTTCCGTACGTATAGGTAGGTTATAAGGCTATGTACAACCATGGAGGTAAAAACAGATGTTTTTAACTCCATGGTACAACTAGTTAACAAGTCAAAGGACACATACATGCCTTTTTTTGTGTACACTCACACTGGCTGGCACACACTCGCTCGCCGTCTTTTTAATTTTTTATTAACTTTATTCGTAACCAGGGATCCTGTCACATGGTGAACCAGTGTTCATCCCAGGATCCCTGGGGAGAACACTGTCTTCATGGCCACTGCATATTCGACTAGGCCTATCATGATTCATTGACTGAATACATTTTGAATTTATGATAACAAAACTAAAAGTATCGCAACTCCGAATGTACACAAACACCTCGTACATATGTACATCGGTTACATGTATTATACACAGTACAATAGGCTACATAGCATGTGTTGTGTAGAGCGGAATCAAGCGAGTAAACAAACGATCGAGGACTGCCTATAATGGGCGCAGTAGTTGGGAATAGTTGCTTCATTGTGTTAAAGAACACTATATACTTTCGTTCATATATAGTTTGGAAAGTTGCTAATGTGAATATCTTGAATATGTTGGTGTTGATCATACTGATATCGACAGCCTGAATGGAGGGATCCATGTTGAATACTAAAGTATATCACGTGCTCGCTGAGAGCCAATCAGAATCGAGGAAATAATTTCAGTGTCAGTTCAGTTTGGGAAAAAAATATTCGCGGACGGGCCGAGGGTCCCCCGGCAATTACTAAAATTATTACACCTATATAGTATACGTGTGCATCGGACAGATCGACAAGTATGCATTGAAAAATGGGCAGATGCACGTTTCGGAGCCTTGGTAAATATTGGGGGGCTTATCATGCATTTGCCCCCTCAACTTTTTCATTGGGGGGGGGCTGAGCCCCCCCAAGACCCCCCCGGTTCCGCCGCCACTGTCGTTAGCAGGTAATTGGTGAACAATTAACACGCCTGCAAGAAACAGCAAAAAATATATAAGAAATGTCATAATGAAATAAAAGAAACTTTAAAGAAAGACGGTGTGAGCTTTGCAATTTTTAAATCATGAAAAGCTGGGTACCACCAGATCAGCTGTGCTGTTTCAGTCACTTTGTATATAACGCTGCGATACGAAATTGGAACATATTTTCCATTATATGGTTTCTTGCTTAAGTCACTGATGCAAAGTGGGATATTTATTTAGTGTTCCTCAATGAAAGGCGGCACAGTTGTGTTGTTACTCAAGTTCTTTTAGTCTCATTTGATAATGAACTTCTTTCGGACTAAGCCAAGTTTTGATAATAACACAAGATATGGATTCTATAGAGCGCCAAAACGGTTCTCAACTCAGTGACGATGGTGATACAAAAATACACCCTGATATTACAAATTCACACGCGAATAATGTAATTAATTTACGAGAAATTAGACGGATTATGTTAATGTTTAAAATATTCATATACAAATATTATCATCGTATACAGGCCTACGTTTATATCGTCGTGTAGCCTACTTTTAAATTATTAACCGGTCACCATTATCCATTTGGCGTTCCATAGGATCAATATATTGCCTGAACTGATCAAACCAGCACCCTTCCTCAACTGACCAAGCTGCATAATATTTGCACATAACTGCATAAAACTCAATCAAACTATAAGGGATCTTTTGTTTTCAAATTCGGGTTGTCGTCTGCTCCTTATAACCCGTTGCTAACCAGTTAATACAATACAAAATTCTACCTATCCTACAGTCCTATATGTCTCATATAAAGCTGTTATACTATTCCATATCAAAACCCTAGCACGATTTTCATGGACTTGTAGAGCACACAAACCCAACCATCTTATATTGCTTCATATGACACGAATCTGTGTGGAGAACAACTGCCCCGGTAAGAAAACTCTAATTCTGTTTGGGAGATATGTCTGCAGGGAGCTATCATATTTGTCAGTATGTCATAGTGCCACTGTAATCTGAATTCTTTGACTTTTTTGTTTGTTTCATTTTTCATAATTTAGGTAGCACGTTAACAGCGTTGACACTGAAACCAAGGACATTATTACGTCACATTACGAGGTTCGTTGTTTTCTGTGTATTATTCAGCATTTGTAACTAATCCACCTCCATTACAGAAAATAAAATTGTAATGATAAGAAAAGAAGAACACATAAGAACTAAGAATTAAGTGAGGATGGTTGGGTTGATGTCTCCTTTAAGTTTTTTCACTTCTAAATTTTTCTTTTATTAACTATCGAATACCATGTCATAACGAAAGTTGATAAATTCAATACAGCTAATAACCTTTAATGTACTAACACGCAACTATAGGGTGCACCTAACCGGAGCAATATTTCGTGAAAGAAAGTACAAACCAGTTTCAAGCTCTTTACAAATTCTTTGTTTGGTAGCACATTGTTGTAAATCATTTGAACCGTGCAAAGAAAAGGTCGTTTATTATTTACTTTGCCAGAAAATAAACTCGTTGGATTGAAAGCGGGGAACGAAATCCTTAACACTGAGGTGTTTAAATACGGTAGGCCTAGGTGTGTAGGTCGAACGACAAGGACACGATACTTGATTGAAGCCAAAAAGGAAAGCTGCAATAGGTTATATATTGTGATCGAAATATTTATGTTCGCTGCAAATTTAATAACCACCCATCGCTAATTCTGAATCCGTCTCTGCTAAGGTAACTAGTCAAGGGCTACAAAAGGTCGGTTGCATCTCACAAGCAAATACCCTACATAGACAAGTGGGTGGTGGAGGGGAGGAGATGGAGGGGAGGAGAAGGAGGATAGGGTAACCGATGACCCATTTAAGTTTAAATGGTAAATTATAAATGCACACAATTACGATAATAAGAACAGGGAATATGACCGTTATTGTAGACTGTTAAAAGACAAAGTTATCAGGAAGTCTGTAACTTTGTACATAGCGACCAGTCATTCTATCTAGTAGTTATGTACATAGCTATCAGGCAGTCTATGTAGTAACTATGTACCTAGCTATCAGGCAGTCTATCTAGTAATTATGTGCATAGCTATCAGGCAGTCTACGTAGTAACTATGTACATAGCTATTAGGCAGTCTATCTAGTAGTTATGTACATAGCTACCAGGCAGTCTATGTAGTAATCATTTACATAACTATCAGGCAGTCTTTGTAGTAACTATGTACATAGCTATCAGGCAGTCTATCTGGTAATTATGTGCATAGCTATCAGGCAGTCTACGTAGTAACTATGTACATAGCTATATATTAGGCAGTCTATCTAGTAGTTATGTACATAGCTACCAGGCAGTCTATGTAGTAATCATTTACATAACTATCAGGCAGTCTATGTAGTAACTATGTACGTAGCTATCAGGCAGTCTGTGTAGTAATTATGTACATAGCTATCAGGCAGTCTATCTAGTAGTTATATACATCAGGGTCGTTTCCAGGATTTTCTAACCCGGGGGCGCGAATTACTATCTAAGCGGAGCGCCACCATCGGTTGGCGCGCAGCGTACAAGAAATTTTCTGGTTTTGATACCACCCAGATCACCGGAAATGGCAATTCTCGGGCTTGAAAATGAGCAACTGCAGATGTACACTTTTTGCCTGAGAACCAAGTTTTTCCCAATAGTTTTTTTCCATCCATAACCTTTTTGAAGTTTGTCACCAGTCACACATCATGTTCAACCTCATCGCATCTCCTGTGGATCATTGCTTTTGTAGGTGATTCTACGTCGCGGCCCACAATATCCGTCAGCCCCACTTTTCAAGGTTTTAAGCCCATTATTTGTTGAGAATTTGAAAATTTACGTTTCTCGTGATTAAACTCAATTCAAAAAATACCCATAATGTTGCACACAATTTTATCTATGGACAACCAATATAGAAAAATTCAAGGGCGGCGGAAGCACTTTTAATCTGGGGGGGGGGGGGCACCGACATCAAAGGGCACTTTGCAGATATTCGATTGGACTGATGCAGCCTTATATTTAGTACCCTTTATAAATCTTATTGTATTTATCTTATTTGCGTATACACATCATCCCATCAACGCCCCCCCCCCCCCTCAAGGAAAATATGCATACTAGCACTGCAATATCCAATGTGCAAATTAGGAAACATGGAAAAAGTTTTCTTTTGAGACAAAATGAGGTGAAATCATGCTAGTTGCTAATGTAGGAATCTTCCAAATTAGAATTTATTTCTTGTTAATATCTTACGATTTTTTTTCCATTCGAAATAGCTTTGAGTTTGACCCACAGAAATTCATTACAAAGTCAGCGGCGTAGCCAGGATTTGCAAAGTTGTATGCACGACTATCTGAGCGAAGCGCCACCATTGGTTGGCGCGGAGCGTGCAAGAAATTTTTTGGTTTTACAAACCCCTCAGATGGCCGGAAACGGTCCTTCCCGAGTGTTCATTCTGGTTCCCTGGCCTCTTGGTAACTTGAGACACCTGAATTTTTATGTAGAAAAAGGGCACATTTTTAACCTGAGGAAAAGTGGAAGGGGGGGGGGCACGTGCCCCCTGTGCCCCCCGGTTCCGCCGCCCTTGGAAAAACCTCCTTGAACCCCTAACAGACCGGTCAATATTGCACGAGTAGAGGGACGTGTGATGAAGAATGTGGGTGAGAAATTTTCAAAAATTCCGACACAGTTAATTTCTTGGTGTAGAAATATTGCAACCTCTTATAACGGCTATTATAAAACTTGGTTGAAGGAACTGAAAATATAGCAGATATTTCCTTCAACCGAACAATACACATATAGGCGTAGGAGGCGGGGGGTGGGGGCTACAGCCCCTAATTCGCCATTACTACTGTAAAAGAGAGTTTTAACATAATTGGACTTGCATGATTTTTCTCCTGATCTACATAAGACATTTGGTTGTTTACATTAGCATCCGGCGGTATACTGTGCCACTTTGACGGACCGTACGGTACACGATGGCATCTGATGTAATAACCGATGCTTGCTTATATGATATTGACATTAACATGTTGGACGCGCGCCTCGCGCGCGAAAATTTTTGGTTATTTTTTTCGGGCAAGTCGAACAATTTTGAGGCTGTTCATCCTGGAACGCCATTTTCATGCTCACTGATATGATGTAATATCTGCTGTTTGCTTTACAAATTCGAACAGGCGCGTAGCGAGGAATTTGCCAAGGAAATGGCGAAGCCTGTAGGCAAATTATCTAAGCGTAGCGCCCCCATTTGTTGGCGCGAAGCGTATAAGAAAATTTTGGCCGAAATGCCTCCCAGATCGCTGGAAATGGCACTACCCAGGACCATTTGTTGGCGCGAAGCGTACAAGCAAATTTTGGCCGAAAATGCCTCCCAGATCGCTGGAAATGACACTTACCAGGCCTTGTAAGTTGCATCTAAGCACTTTCTATTTTGAAATTACTAGCGATATCATTAAATAATATGCTGAAGGGGGGGGGGGCGGTCGCCCCCTTCCCGAAATTTGTCATGTTCCCCGACGACACGGTCGAGTTCGAGACCAGCCACAGTTGGTTTCGTAGCACCGTTCTACAATTGATTAAGGCGTATATACACACACACGCGTTATGATATACCATATATAGTATATATATAGATCATGAGTAAGAGAAGAAAAATGGACACGTCAAAAATTGAGTTGTCGGTGTAAGGGGTAGGGTGAGGCACACGACTCTTCCGAAATCCTTGATCCGTCACTGGCTACCCTGTGTATATAATAGGGATCAGCGCTGTAATAATGTCACTGTTCCTCTTTCTCTTCCCGGTGTCTTGGCGTTTTTCTTTAACTCCCTCCTTTTCTCCTTTTTCTCTCTTTCATCTTTTTCTTTTCCCTTCCTTCCTCTCCTCCTCCTCTTTCCCCATTCTTTTTTCCTTTTTTTCTTCTCTTTTTTTTTCTCTCCTCTTTTTCTTACCCGGGGGGCGCGCGCCCCCAACGCCCCCCCTGGATACGCACCTGTACATAGCTATCGAGCAGTCTATGTAGTAATTATGTACATAGCTATCAGGCAGTCTATGTAGTAACTATGTACATAGCTATCAGGGAGTCTATCTAGTAGTTATATACATAGCTATCGAGCAGTCTATGTAGTAATTATGTACATAGCTATCAGACAGTCTATGTAGTAACTATGTACATAGCTATCAGGCAGTCTATCTAGTAATTATGTACATACTATCAGGCAGTCTATGTAGTAATCATGTACATAGCTATCAGGCAGTCTATCTAGTAGTTATATACATAGCTATATCAGGCAGTCTATGTAGTAATTATGTACATAGCTATCGAGCAGTCTATGTAGTAATTATGTACATACTATCAGGCAGTCTATGTAGTAATCATGTACATATACTATCAGGCAGTCTATGTAGTAGTTACGTACATAGCTATCAGGCAGTCTATGTAGTAACTATGTACAAAGCTATCAGGCAGTCTATAGTAGTTATGAACATAGCTATCAGG